>NW_015113115.1:403857-455024 GCF_001443285.1 Poecilia latipinna | reverse complement strand
TTTTTTTTTGTTGTGTGTGTATATATATATATATATATATATATATATATATATATATATATATATATATATATATATATATATATAATTTTACTTTTTCTTGACCTTTGATTGAGGATCCTGGATCTGCTTGTTGATCATTTATGTTGGAAATAAGATTTCAGTCCATCTGCAGGGAATTGGAGTCGCTTCGAGTTGGAAACAGCTGATTCATTGTACTAGTTAATGTTTCTTCATTTTAGTTTTACATATGTAAAGTAGATATATGCAATATTTCTAAGTACTTTTATTGACATATTGATGATTAAATCTGTTTCATGATTACCGGTGCTTTTTTGTTAAAGCTGCATGGAAAGCGATCTCCACCAAACTTTACATTTCAGTACTTAGTGATACATCCATTAGCAATTTTGGGCTTTTTACAGGATTTGTCGGCAATAATAAAAAGATAAAAAGAATAAGCCCATTCTTATCCTTTAATCTGATGCGTTTTGCCTGGTGAATATTTCATAGATTTTGTTGTTGTTGTTGCCTTTTGGTGCATCTGTACTGTACGTGTGCATGAGCGGACTCCTGCATCCTTAATTCGTTTTAATCCTCCTCCCCCTCTCTCGTTTCTCCAAATTTGCATATATCCAATTAACCCCAGAACGGCGGCGGCGGCGGCTTTAGTGGATCTGTGAAGTGGAGGGCCAAGTTCTCCTCGGAGTCACTGTAATACATGTGCTCAAATTCACGTCGGCGTGAAGCCATTAAAGCAAGCACACGGCTTGATTCAATACTCCAACTCTGGTGTGTTGCGCATGAATATTGCCCACTAAGCGACAGGAAGTTGAATACATACCTGCGGTTTGTGTGAACTAAATCCTTAATTAAGGAGCTTTTGAAGACACTGCTTGTTTTCATAACCAACATCAGTTTTCAAAGAGTTTTTAATGACAGCTTTCAAAATTGTCAGCCCAACACACCTTCATAACATAATATCTCCCAAACATTTTATCCATGCAGCCCAAAACTATCACACGATTATCACACTTTAGTGCATCGGTGTCGTATTCTTAAGCACCACTGCCTCCATTTTCTATTATTCCTTTCACAAAACCGATTCAACTTTAATTACCAGCTGGTGAATATTCACAATCCCACACTCCAAAAAAAAAAAAAAACTAAATGTCATACAAACTTAGAAGTTTATGTTCTTCTGGACTTGTTTAGATTAAAGGCTTATTGAGTCACAGATTCTGTCAGAAAGAAGAAAACGCACGACTCGGTCTAAGAGCTTTTCTGTTTGTGTAAGCTCTGATTTACCTCGGGTGCATATCCTTCGACAGGTAAAACCACTGCCTAAGCCGCGGTTGGCTCATGCTTTGCTCATTATCCCACCTCCTGCAAGAGAACTGACTGACATGTCAGTTTCCAGACGGCCACAGTGCTGACTGGATGCGTTTACCGTCCAAGAACGGATCGATAGCCTCTTGGTTTGCAGGTGTTTATATCAATGTGTTGGGTTGTTTTTGAGCCAGATTTCTGAAGAGTAAAAAGGTCATAAATCTGTCTCCCAACTACAAAAATGCAAACAAAGGGAGTTGGACAAAAACTTTCTAAAGTCATCGAATCGATGTTCAGCATTGGTCTTGCACAGTATTGATGGAGTACTTCACTTCCCCACTGCTTTCATCTGGATACTTTCAATGTTTTCTTTAACTTTTCTGTGAGTTGAATTATGAAAGTAGCATTTTTGGATGCAAAAGCAATGATTGGGTTGATTAATCCCAACTTCATCTGTTAGATTACAACATAGTGGTGTTTTATATATCAGAATGTAAAACTCATTTTCAAAGTTAAACCTAGGCCAGTTTTAAAAACAGGGAAAATGACACCATATTTTCATTCAGTGGGTTACATTGTGTGATTATTAAAATATTTACATACAGTCAAATGTTTATGTACACTGAATAAAAAAAGACAAACACACCTTTATTTCTCTTTTTTTTAAGTTAAATCAAGCCAAATTCTCTAGTTTTGAAGATTTTAAAGGCATTAATAAATAACAAAGACATTTATTTCACCTATAATCTGTTCTAGTTACAAAGAACCATAATCATTAACAGGAAAAAACTCCACAGATTTTACATCAGAATAAGTAAAGCTATGAGAATTAGATGGAATTTACCTTAACTTATGCGGAAAACGCACTTCACTGCACTGTTGTGACTTTTGCTTCAGTAAACTGTATCTGCCTTCTGGCAGAGCGGAGGCTTTCTCCTCGCAGTTCTGATCTCTGCAACATTGACGTTCAGTGTTGGAGGAGTCATGAATATTTATTAGACTATACAGAGAGGCCTTTAGGTGCTTAAAATGTATTCTGGGTTTCTTTTACACTTACTGATTATTGCACATCGTGCACTCTTTGGTCTGACTGTGGTTTTTATTTAAAGAGGTTTTGTAACCTCATTAGGCCTGATTGGTATCAACCAAAGCTTTTTCTTTGCTTGAAAATCTTTTTTGAAGGCGCTCTTAAATTTGTTTTACGGTAAACGGCGACGATGCGTCCTCCGTTTTAGGTTTTATGATGGGCTTAAGTCACGGTAGTTTCTGGGTTGTTCATTATAACCTCTTTTCTTTCATTTGGGTCAGATGACTGAAGCCCAAATCCGTGTGGATGTTCCAAAGGAAAAGAAAATGATCCCAAACACACAGAGAGGCTGCTCTTGCACTTTACAGAAGGAGGATAATTTTAAGTTACTCAACAACACCGACCCTAATGGAAATTTTTGGAAATCCTTAAAAGTTGTCTCTGTTCCAGTAAACCTTCTTAAGCTAACCCCAGCAAAAAATCCTCAACAAATTTAAACGTATGCCCTCAATTCACTTATTTGCTTTTTTTTTTTTCTTCTTTTTTTAGAATTCTAACAGATGTGTTTTGTCTTTGCAAAAGAACAGTTTAAATAAATAAAAAAAAACAAACGGACAACATCCATGCTGATGACGAGTGCATGCAGCCTTCTGACTGGCACCGAGCGTCCTAGTTAAAGACTCCCTCGCTGTGTTTCTGTCGCAAAACAGCCAGCCTGGCCATGCGTGCGTGTCGGCGTGCAGCATTTCCTCTCCTCGTCCTCTTCTGTGTTTTCGCCACTCACAGGTCTGCAAAAGCATTTGTTGAGTTTTACGTGCGGTTCGATACGTGATATTGAGCTGAACAATGACGGGAAGTCCAGCAGTCTGTGCGTTGTTGGACGTGCGATGCTTGGAGCTCTGAGGAACAGTCATTATGCAAATCAGATGGCACTTGATAGGGAGAGGATATGCTGTCTGTATCGGTTATTAAATTTCTGTGATGGCGCACATTAATGCGTTTCAGGGTCTTCTCTCGTCTCCCTGTGGAGTTTTCCCATTTTTAAGTCCTTCAGAGCCTTACAATATGCACAGAAGTAGTTCTAATAGAAATGCATGTTTCACTTGCGCTGCTGCCTTTTAATTCAATAAAAGCAGATTTGGAAAAGCACTTTGTTCCCAGGAGGAAACCAACATGTAAACCATATGAGTTTTATTTTAGGTTTGGCTCACTCTTTAAAGCATTTTTAGTCAATTTTGACTTGTTTGCCATATTTTTCTGTAAAACGCATTCATTTTTTTTTTTTTCACAGTAAAGCAGCTAGAACACTTTTTTAAAATTTATTCATTTTTTTATAAAATATGTCTTTGTTTGAACTGGAACTCCAGGTTTTCTTATCAGACCTGAGCAGCTCAGACACTCGGATTCATTCCCTTCTGTCGCTTAACAAACATAATCTCAAAAGGTAAACACCCGGATGCGTTATGCTTCAACTCTTAATGAAGTCAATTTAAATAAAATGAGCATGACTGTCAGACTGTGTGGTGTCCCAACATTTCTGGAAAAAAATAGTCTTGTTCATTGTTCTCCTTTTGTTTCCTGAATGATCAAGATGAGATTAATTATTGCTTAGCTACAATCGAGTAGCTTTCTTTTCCAGAGAAATAACTGAATATTTTCTGATGTATCCTTTTTACTGTACATCATCAGTCTTACCTCTGGTTTTCTGCTCTCCCAAATGCTCTCTGTTGCAATGCAAGCATATTTCTATTCACTAGTGTTGCCGTTTAAAAGAAAATCAAAACCTTTTGTTTGACTGTTTGAAGTTTCTTTTAGAAAACAGGAATGGGATGTGTTAAGCTGTGTGATATAGCAGACTTATGCAAATATGTACATACATTTGCATATAAAGGCTAATTGGCATGGACCAGAAGAAGAGCAATCTTGCCACATCTAAAGCCAACATTTAGCAGATTCTGCAAAAACTATTCTGGAAAGCTGTTGTTCCTTTGATCGTGCAAACTTCACTCAGAAAACATGAGTGCGAGGTTTACTTAGTCCATACATTTTGTGTGCAAATGTGAAAAGTTGCATTAAAAAAAACCGGGAGCGTGGAATAGATTACTTTAATAAACATATTTTTCAACACTTTCTTTTTACTGAAGATGCAAGCTAAAACCCGTTTTCGGCAGATTAAAGCTTCGGCGTCAAAAAGCGGATATTCTCCAAAAGGCCATGCATTGTTTAACTTTGTGACATTTACAACACATCTGACCTCTGTACAGGTTTCTGGGGGTCCCACCTGGAAGAGGAAGCTGCCCCCTCACAGGACCTTTACCCTTTGACCTCATCTACACAGACTATCACGGACTGCAGCAAATGAAGCAGCACATGGGTCTTTCTCTCAGGAAGCACAAGTCAGTCCACTTTATTTTCTCTGCTTTTCTGCATGCTCTTTAAAGAAACTGTCTCACTTGCTTGTCAATCAACTTAATTTTGGTCTCCAGTAGCTTGAGCGATGTATTTTTAGGTAGAAGTATCAAAGCTAAGGAAACATCTATATTCAGGGGACTGTTGAAACCAGACAACGTGCAGATATTTGGATCACTGAGCGAAGACAATGACCCAAGCTGCAACTGCGTTGGAGAATGTGGCACAGACAAATTAATACTTATTTTATTTACCACAGCACAGAAAGTTAATTACATTTATGGATGCCCACTAAGTAGCAGTCAGATTCATTACTTATTAGAATATTCTTAAGCATATCTCACTGCAGAAATGAAGGAAAAACGGATGGAAGCTCGTTTGCTTATTTATCCAGTATTAAAATAATTTTGCTCAAAAACGTATCGGCACAACACTGATCTGTTACATCGCCGTTACATTTGCACTGACCTGAGAAACGCCACAGAAACACAAAAGCAATAACTGAGAGAAGTGTTGTTCCGGTTCATATTTAACAAGAACTTGTAACTCCAGTTCAGCCAGGTTAAAATCAATGCATCTTCATAGCCAACTACCTAAATATATTGAAATAAGTTTACAATTTGTCTGAAGTACTTAATTGTTCAAGCAATTCTTTGTGGCATTGAATCTCGTGCATACATATTTCTCCTTAAATTGTCCTACGTTTGTAAGGAAAACACATTTGTGGATCGAAATCCTCTCAACCATCGCCGAGCTGCTTTTCTCGCTGTGTTACGCAGCACCTTCTTTTACTGGGGAAAAAATAAAAATAAAAAAATGGCTTGTTGTCGTCGGAAAGGTGGAGAAGAGGTTCTGCAACCTGTAGGAACCACATACAGCCACTCTCAGGGAGCAAGCTCTATGCTCAGAGAGGCCAATGGCAAATTATTCATAGACACAATCCACTAGTTTTTTTTCTTGCAAATGTGATCCTCATTTTGAAAGAGAGAGGGAAATAAAAATACTTTCAACAGGTTTAAGACTTATTGTCAAGCAGCGGAGAAATAATGGGCCACACAAACATTTCCTCACTCCTTGTGCTAAATTTACGCCGTGAAGCTGTTCAAAAAATGCATCATTGTCTTGGATTTGTAACCCAGCCTCTTTTCTCCTCCTTCCTTTTTTACATCTGCTGTATTTCTCCCTCTTGTTGCGTTTGTGCACAAGCTGCTATTTATTCCACAGCTCATCTGCACTGTGTCTCCTGCAAGCAATGAATTAGAGCTGCAAAAAAAAGTTTGTGTAATCTGTTAGTTTTTATGGTTACAAAGATGAACTGCTAATTCCAATACAACATGCCGAAAATATAGATTTCTGGTTCAGATTTGGTGGAAGGATGGCTTCCATCCGAAATAAACGCTTCAATTAACTTGGTTATATATTGTCCTCTGCAAATCCACACATGTAAACGTTAGCCAATTCTTCTCGTCAGAGATTTTTGTTTTCCTTCATTCTCAAGGAGAAACAACGTCTCAGTCACTGAAATGTCGTTTCAAGAATAACATCTGCAACAGTTTTTATTCTTTTGAAATATTGAAACGACATGCGCGTGTTTTACTTCTACTGTGGACTTCAGTTTTTGCTGGTGGAGCTTTTTCTGAAAAGAAAAAAACAAGCTAAAATACACAAAAATGGTCAAATAATTTCAGGAAGAATAATGGAGAACACCGAGTGTGTGAGAAAGCGTGTCCTCCATTTCCCACCGCCTGCATCAAATGATGCTGCTGCCATTAAAATAACAGCAAGTACTTAAATTTTACATTAACTGCAGCTACAAAATTCTCCACTGCTTGTAGTAAACTTCGGCTCGAGGTTAGGTGGAAAACCAGCCTGGCTTCTTCACAGATTAGACGACCTGTTGATTTTAACCTTCTTCATTAGAGAGTTAATGGGTCTACACAAACCTTACGGATTATCCAAAGTTCTGCTTTTTTTGAAAAATAACCACAGTTTGTGCTGCTGTGTTGAGAGGAACAGTGCAGATTTCTAATGAATTTGACCCCTTTTGAGGAATATTACCTTTCAGCGACTCATTTGTGGAACCAATTCTTTCTTTCTTAAATCTCAGATGCCACATCCGAGTGATTGACACCTTCGGCACAGAGCCCGCTTACAACCACGAGGAGTACGCCACTCTTCACGGCTACAGGACCAACTGGGGCTACTGGAACCTCCACGGCCAGCAGTACATGACCATGTTCCGTATGTTCAAGCTAATTTCATCTGTTGCAGATATGCAGAATCTCTCCTATCGGTTGATGGGAAAGATTCTGCTCCAATTGTTTTTTTGTTGTTTTTTTTACTGAAGATCATAAATCAAAAAAAGTTGTTCAGATGAGCAGAAGTGAACAGATGTCTGTGTTGCCGTGTGCAGAGCAGATTGTGCGAGTGTAAACCGCCTCAGGCCGTCACAGTTCAAGCTTTGGACCACCAGGCAGAGAGTTCACTCAGAACAGCTGGGCCTGCACAGATGCCTAGCGAGCTTCTTCTGGCCGCAATCGCACAGGAACAACACCAAACACACACACACTCACACACACTCATGTTAGATTCAGTGAAACTTCTGAGATACAAAACTTCAGGTGGTCTCCAATTAATCCGGGGGCCACAAGCTGCAACCCCGTTTCCAAATTATAGTTATCGGCGAGATTGTCAGAGAAATTTCAGTTTGACTTCTTTGCTGTTTGCTCTAATTTTAGGGTTGTTTACTTGTCTGAAGCCTAAAATCTGTGACAGATTGAAGCCTCGATCTGCTGAATTTCAGAACACGAAGACATAAAACGCCTCCTGGACGCCTGCAAGTAAACAACCGTTGTGCTCCTCCGCTTTCGATCCTGGAGTATTATTCAATAAAACCAATCAAAAGGCATAATGACCTCCTGCTCTATGAAACCTTGGTGCTGTGTCTTTTTATTTCATGCTAAATTATGAGAACATCTGTATTTGCGGAGACATAAAATGGGTTTGGAGCCATATATTGGCAATTACTGTGTTTGTCCTTGGCAGCCCACACGCCAGACAACTCTTTTATGGGGTTTGTGGCAGAGGAGCTGAATGAGACCGAGAGGATGCTTATTCAGAGGAACAAAGTCAACAACATGGCCGTCGTGTACGGCAAAGACGCTAGCATGTGGAAGGTAAGCGCGACGCCGACGTTTTTAGCAAGCAGTGCTTGCAGTGAGAGCACAAGTTTGACCTGGTTGACCTTTTGTCAGGTTAAAGTCGCACTTTTAGTTGCTCCACTTTTAGCAACAAAACGTTGAGCAACAAGGTTCTCAGTTTTGCTTAGTAATGGAAATCTGGAAAGTGTGGTGTGCATTTGGATTCATACCCCTTAAATCTGAATACCCAAAATAAACTCTTTTGCAATTGCTTCCAGGGGAAACTCACAGACTGGGTTGCATTTATCAGACGCAGCCTGGAAGAAGGTGCTCTGGTCAGATGAGCAAAGCTAGAGGTGAAACCAGAAGACCTGCTGCTATAATCGTAGTAAAAGCATTGACTTGTAGGGTGTTAAATACAAATGCACAGCACGAGGTTCAGAGTTTTAAAAATATTTGCAACCACATATCGTTTTCCTTGCTTCACAGTCGCGTTCTACTCCGTTAGATTAAAGGTTAATGGTTGTAAAATGTGATGATGCGGAAAAGGAAGCGAATTTTCCAATAGACCGTGTGTTTCCCGTGGTGATAGTAGCTCTGATAGGTGCCTTGTTTGTGATAAATACTGTCTGCAGGATTTGATTCATGTAGCTGTGAAACACCCACAAGATTTTACATTCCCTGCATCCGCTGCAAGCATGTTCCTCCTCCAAGAATCATCTGAAGTGTGATGCTAGAAGAACACTTGCACTTGTTCAGAGTAAACTTTCGCTCCAAGCTCCTGCCAGGGTTTCTCTCACTTGCTGTATCTTCGAAGTGCGCTGCTGCCTCCCTCGGGGTTGGTTTCTTTTTTTTTTTTTTTTTTGCTTGAAACCGGCTGCAGCTTTGCTCCTACACTGCCAAAGACTTCCTTCTACCTCAGAGCAGTTTGAGCAGCGGTGTAACACTGGTGAATATGAGGGCTTGCAGTGTTAAAGAAACTCTTCCCTCTGAGAGATTGCCTTGCTCCACCTCAGTTTTTAGGGCCACGTTAGAGATCTGTGGTTTGTTGGTGACTACACAAGTATGAGTGCTGAATATTTCATTTTTTTTCTCTTAATTTCCCTTTTTTTTTGGTTGTTGTTCATTTCTCTCTTTTTTTTTTTCCTGTTTTCAATTTGTATTTCTCTCCGTGCGCCATGCTGGATGCATCATTGATGGACCTGCGTAGCTTCAAGTAAGTACTGCTGCTTGGTTATTGATCCTCCAAATGCTGAAAGTGTGTAACTTACAGATATGTCAGGAAAAAAAAAAACCTTAAATATTCATCACTATAAATGTAAGTCAAAGTTTGTAAACAAGATTCTCATTCTGGTCATTTGTTGATGGTGGGCATAGATGTCATATTCATTTTAGGCTTTTACTTTTTCTTCTTTATGGTGATATTATCATATATTCAGTAACTGCAAAAAAGCAAGAATTGGGCATATTCCATTGAGCATATATTGTGATTTTTTTATTATTATTATTTCACAATGATGGGGAAAAAAAATCACTCATACAAATATGTGTATTTGGATAAATGTCTCACCTCATGAAGCTGAGAAAAATGGGTAAGAGTTTGGTATAATCAGGGCTTTTTTTTAATCCACTTCTTCTTTCCAGGAACAGTAAATCTTTTTAAACAGGTTGGCATGGATCGAGCCTTTAAGCTTAATTCACTTGTTTTTAATAGGGTTCGTTGTGGCCATTCCGAACGTTCGATGTTAAACTGCTTAGTCTCTTCCAAAACCAGTTGCGATGTGTGTTTGGGATCATTATCATGCTGGAATACTCAATTGTGTCTCAATTGTCTGTTGACTTGAGATTAAATGGGAGGCTTTAAAGCAGAGCGGCTGAATTCTTCTTATTGAGTATCTGTCACGAATTCAGACTTGTGTAGCCAATTATTGTTTTTGTTTTTTTTTTTTTAATAATTGCAGTTGTTAGTTGCATGATTATCACTCACTGGGAAAAGAACAATTCAAATGCATCAACAAAACTCCATAATTAATGTGAGATCCGTGCCCATGGTGACTGTGCACATGCTTCTTAGGAAAAGGAAATAGAGCAAGAAAATAAACCGTATCTTGGTTATTATGCTCTCCTTGTGCATAAAAATGTGGAAATACTTCAGTTGCCTGCATAAATGATTCAAACCTCGGAGACAAAGCTTACTAAATAATTTGCAGCATTTCAACAAAAACATGTTTTTCCAGTAAAATGGTTCAACTAAGCTCACCCACATTATAACACAAGGCGTAAACATTGCTAAAAAAAAAACTAAATCATTTTTGTCAAACTCCACAAACACTGAGTTAGTCACCAACACCACGATGTTTGAACAGATGATTAGATCTGACTCTTGTCCTCGTAATAATCTTTGAAATTAACCAATATGGCCGACGTTATGAGAATGTACTTATGTCTTTGTTAAAGTAAAGTCTTATGTTAATTAAACATTTGGTTTATTAAAGGCTTTATGGATGAAAGTTAAGTTCAATGTCTTTGACGGGGACCTTAAATAAAACACTGCTACGATTTACCCACTACAAAGTACTGTACAAAAGAATTAATATCTGCAGTTTCTGTTTTTATTTTTATTTTTTTAAAGAAAAAGAAGCTTCAAAAATGCATTAATGTTTTTGACTTTTTTTTTTATTGCCAAATGGGACCAACATAAAGCTATGTAATGCAAAGTTTGGTATTAGATGCATTGAGTTGCAACAAGGCTCCCTACAAATTCAAAGTTTCACCAGAGTCAGTAAAATTTTGTTGGAAAGAAAAAAAAAACTCTTCCTAAATGAATAAAAATCTGTCTTTGGACTTTTTAAAGCTAAAGCAATACTGAGAAAATAGCTAATTATGCTAAAATAGCAGTAACTGACAGAGTCGATCTCTTTATTCTCTATATTTGAGGGTAAGGAAAATTTCCTGACAATCCTGCATCGCTACATGGAGATCCATGGCACAGTGTACTATGAGACACAGCGCCCCCCAGAGGTTCCTGCCTTTGTCAAGAATCATGGCCTGCTGCCTCAGCAGGAGCTGCAGCAGCTCCTGAGAAAGGCAAAGGTGAGGCGAACTACTAATGGTTGCATCAGCTCAGTTTATTCCTCAAAATGTCTTGCCTTGCTTGTGTGGACTCGCTTTAACAAATCGCCTGGATGTGAGCAGCCTGATGTACTCACAGGGAATCTTTTGTTTGTCGCTTTCCTTGCAAGCTATTCATCGGGTTCGGCTTCCCATATGAAGGGCCCGCTCCTTTAGAGGCGATAGCCAATGGCTGCATTTTTCTGCAACCCAAGTTTAGTCCACCTCACAGCTCTCTCAATCACGAGTTCTTCAGAGGCAAGCCTACCTCCAGAAAGGTAGGTGCATGTTGTATTCACGCTACTGCAGCGATAAAAAAGTAAACTCAGCCTCTTTCAATTCCAAAGTTTTACACATCAAGGCATGATAAAGAAAAAATGATTTCCCGGCTTTGATGTTAGCTTCATTCATCCTTCTCATTTCAGTCAGTGAACAATATTCTGACACATTACAAGTCACACTACAGAAAAACTCAAGTAACAGAAAAAAAACTAAGTGACCTTTTTGTTTGTCGCTCCAGGATTTTACACGCAACGTTTCTTCAGTTCAAAAAAATTTAGTGAGCGTTTGTTTATGCATTCTCCTCTCTGTAGATTCTGCCAAAACCATCATGTATCATATCGACTGGACCATCTTGCAGCGTCTTAACAGGTTTTGTTTACCGACATGTTATATTCCTGATTCCAGCAGCTTTCTGCTTGGCTTTCAAGATGATGGAGATGCACACAGATTTCAAAAGGACCCCCAAAAATTAAAGGTGGTGTAATAGCACTGGGATTATGTAATCAAAGACATGCTAATCTACAATCCATCTTCAGCTGGTTCAGATTTATAGGCCCATAGGTTCCATTTCTTCATTTCGTGTTTGAAGGTTGGAACCAGATCTCTGTCCGTTTTACTTTGGCAGCAGTAGCTAAAATATTGAATCCGTTTCGTAAATGTCAGGGATTCATTCGGCCCCTCTGCATGACCTGCTCTAAGCAAGGGAGATCAGAGTTTTGTCTTTATTTGATCTGTGTTTAAACCCATTGTTCAGTGGGGAAAAAGGAGGAGATGATCACAGGAAGCTAAAGAAAGTATGTGGGGATGTGTCCTGGTCACAGGCAGGGATGAACTCTGGGTAAATGCCACTTGACACCAATGCAGTGAGATGTTCCTTCAAACGGCAATACCTGGATCTCCATCGACCCGCAAAAACGAACAAGAGGAGCAGAACCTTATTACAGATGCGTGCTCAAGGAGGAAGAAAAAGAGGATGAAAGAGGAAGTTCAGAATCCTCTTCTCATGCACCTAACCTAGCCTCTCAATGTCCCTTGAGCCACAGCCGTCACACCTCAATTATTTTCTCCTCCATCTCAGTCGTGTATTTTTGTTCCACTCGATGTTGTCTTCAGTCATGAAATGCCTGTGCCCCCTTGCCTACCTCTCTCATCTGTCTCCAGCGGTCAGTTGAACACACTTCAGCTCCGGTGCAAGTCAACACTTTACAGACTATGTAGAATCTACATCAGATCTCCAACTAGAATAAAATGTACCGGTGCCTTTGAAGACCTGTCTTGTCACAGAACCCAAAGGAGCCCATTCATTCATCTATCATTAGCTGTTGTTGTGGTAATGTGTGCTAAAGCTGGAGTTGAGGATACTGTTGTACACCTGCTCTCTCAAATCTGTCATCTGGGAAAAAAACGGGAAACGCTTTGAGGATCATGTTCTATAATTTCTCAGTTAAACAGTGAAATCTCTTCTGCTGCAAGAAGGTCTCGGTGTCAGAGCCAGTTGTGTTCTGGGTTTGGCTTTGGAGTCTCTGGAGCTGATTGTGATTAGGAAGAAGCCTAATAAATTACAATCCATGATATAAACTCTGCGCGTTCTTTTTTACAGCGCAGTAATCTAACAATCAAATATCTACAAGCTGATGTTTAATCAGTCACTGCAAAACAGCCCACTATAGGAGAACCTCTTTAGACACATAAGTTATAACATATATTTTTTCTTAGGGCCTAATAAGGCATTACTGACTTGAACTAAACTGTAATGAACAAACCCAAATCATTGATTCTCCACCACCACATGTGAAGGATTACATGAGTTGAGGGGCTGTTTTTGGTCTTCAGCAAAATTGGGTTGTGCATAAAAACACACACACACACACACATCTGCATTTTGGTGTCATCTGTCCAAAGGAAATCACTCTACAAGATTTTATTGGTGGTTCATTAAGATCTCGCTTTGTTGCCACATGTTGCCACATTCTTTTATAGGAAGGAGAAACTCATCCCTCCTGACAGCCCTCCGAAGCAAGCCGTACTTGTTCAGTCTCTTTCTTTTCTAATTAAACTGTCATGAACTTTAACATTTATCATGCTAACTGGGGCCCGTAGACTCTGAGATGTCGCTCTGGGGTGGGAGCATTGCTAGAAATAGAGCCCTTCTGGGGCACAAGCCCCCCCATCACTTAAATCACATCGTTTTTCATCATAAAGGCACAGCCCGCTGCAAGAATTGTGCGATATAAAATGTCACATTGACCTTCTTTGCTAACTCATCTTTGCCTTAACAACGGCTTACTATTCAATATGAAGTAAATAAGAAAAAAAAAAAGCCGCTATGGATTATAATCTTTTATCAAAAATGTATATCTCCGGTTCGCACTTTAGCTAATAACTTTTTTTTTTTTTTTAGGTTTAAAAAGTAATACTCTGCCAGCGCAAAGCCTAAGTGCAAAGAGATCTGTGCGAGTGCGGGTTACTTTATTCACGTCAAGGATATCATTTCTTCTTTCTCCTCTTGCGCTTCCTTGACAGTTCTTCCAGCTCCTCCTGTCTCCCCATCCTCCAACTATCTACGCCTCTTCTTCAGCTGCACCAAAAGACAACCTTATGAACTGCAGCCTTTGTAGCCTGTACAATTTGCATCACAATTTGTATGCAGCTAGGTCACATAGTCATCTTGGAAGATGCACTGCGCTGAATTTGAGTGATAGAAATTGCTGCCATGCAATTGTAAATACACTACATATCCCCACATTCTTCTTTTATTTTATTCTTTGTCCTACTTTATTTAGTGTACTGTTACTACCCATCTTTTAAATATAAATGTGATGTCCCTTCTACAGAAAACATTTTTTTTTATATACTTGTATATCACCAAATTAACATATTTTGCGAGGGAAGGTATCCATAATTTAAGCTCACCCAGATTTAGGCTGACTTATTTTCTATGAGCTTTATTTCCTGTAAACTGGTGAGCTTGTTCTCATATTGTAACTATGACGGATGATTTTCAGTATCAAACACCATGTACAATAATTATGTGCAGAGCAATGAGTGCTCATACACTATGCAACAATATGTGCATCTGCCATGAACAATTTAGGTCTTGCTGCTGGTTTTGTTTATATCAGTAGTTGTTTGAATTTGTAAAAAAAAAAAAAAAAAAAAAAAAATTAAAAAAAAAAGGAAAAAAAATGTGCAATACATTCAAATGGCTGAGTTGAATGGAAATCCCCTGTCAGATTTTACAGGGGCACATTTGATTGAAACTCCCACATGTATCTCTGTTTAAAAAAAATAAAGGGATAAAAAATCCTGGTCTCACCCACGGACATTAGTCTTTTGCAATTTTGTTTGGCTTCACACAGTCTGACCTTGGAGGGAAACTTGGTGGGATATTCAGTGTGAGGAACTTTTGCAGCTGACTTGAGTGTTTTTTCCACTCACTGAACTCCAGATTAATTTAAAAAAAAAAAAAAGTCTTACAAATCCCTTTTCCAGGCTAATGGGCAGCAGTTTTTTTTTTTTTTCTATAGTAATTACTGTTTATTGTCAGTCGTGCTCCAGAGTAGCAAACTGCCAAAAGGGAAATCCTGATACATGAGTAACATGGTAACGGAAAGATGGTGCACTTACTTAACACGCCCGTTTATTTACATATGGAAAAATATTTATACCCCTTGGTCCACTTCACATTTCATGAGGTTACAACCTCAAAACTCAATTTGCTCTGCTGGGAATTTATGTGAAAATAGAAGGCAATTGGAAAGGGAAAGAACGGTCCTAAAAATTCGTCTGTATACCATTCTGAGAGATTTGTTTTTGTATTTCATCTCCTTTTAGTCTGATGGTTTCTAATTGCTTGAAAACTCACTTAATTAATAACATAGACAGTACAACTATTAATCATGCATTTCCACAAATCTGTCTCACAAAAGTGGCAAGAAAACAAAATATTGTTGAAAGAAAAGAACATGCATGTGTGACGGAAAACTAACTGAACCTCAATTCCCCGAAAACATGGTGGTGGCAGTATCATGCTGTGGGGAGACTGCAGAGGCAGGAATAATGTTCAGACTTGATGGGAAGGTATATGAAGCTAAATGCATTGCAATCCTGGAAAGAAACTTGTTAGATGACGTTCAGTTTGTTAAAACAGGACAATAAAAGGTACATACAGTAGACAGGGACTTCAAAGAATACTTATGTGTTAGACTGGACAAGTCAAAGTCCAGTATTATGCTAGAAAAAAACTTTAGCAAGACTTTGAAATTGAGGTTTATTGACGCCAGCCGTAAAGTTCGACTGAAATTAAGCTATTTTGCATGAAGTAAACAGAAAAAAAATCAGTCTTCTTTAGACCCTAAAAACATGTTTGCTGTATTTGTAGTACTGGAAAAATTATTGACACATGGGAAATGAATACAAAATGATATATTTTTTTGCTATCATGTATACTTTTTCCTTGCACGTTGCAGTTTTGGGATATCACACAAAATGCAATTAAAACACACTGAAATCTGGGGATCCACTGAGAACGCTTTGTTTTAACTTTAATTAAACTGCAGTTGTGACTTTTTTTTATTTTTTTATCTATAAATATCCCCATATATTTCTCTCCCAGGTGTCCTCCCAGCATCCCTACGCAGAGGAGTACATCGGCAGGCCACATGTCATCACCATCGACTTCAACAACTCTGAAGTGTTTGACGCCACCATCCGTGAGATCATGAAGATCAACGTATGTTAATCGCTTCCGTTTTCTACCCCAACCCTTGACTTATCCATCAAAGTAAAGCTTTTGTATTATCACCGGCAACCAAAGGTGCACCCGGCTGCATATTACACATAGGTGAGGTTATAATGAGCTCCTTCAGCTTGCATTGACCCACTTTTTTTAAACCCCGCAGCCGTTAATAAAGCTCTTAATCTTGGCATCTGACATTACAGCAGAATTGCTTAGCTGGCTTCCTCTCAGCTCACTTTGCTTCTAATTGCCTGAGATATTGAGTGGCTCTGCTGGTAAACTGTGCCCACACCTGGTTTTACACAGCAGCTTTCTGGAGGCCAGCCCCACAGGCAGCAAGCGTTGTTTGCGTTGCATCGAATGAATCAATCACGCTGTTCTCAATCTGTCACCAGAACAACCCGGAGTCGCTGCCAAACCTCTCGTGGTGCAGAGATGCATCTGCGCTTCCACCAACCAGGTGTTTCCTGCTGATAGAGGCAAAACAAAGTACAAGTCGTTGCCCTGTTAGATACTTGAAGTGCTGATCCAAGGGGAAGGAACCGCGACGCTCGACATGCAAGATGACTAATGGCGGAGCAGAAAGGGATGGAGCTTGGAGCGATGGAGTGATTAATTCACACAAAATCAAACAAAAATCAGATTTTTTTTTTTTTTTTTTATTCGCTCAGTATGAATGTTTGCAAGCAGCTGGTCAGTTTCATCTTAAGTCAACAATCCAAACAAAACGTTCCTGGCTCGACCACAAAATCTGCCCACTAAGACTTTTAAAGCTGGCTCATCAACACATCACATCTTATCTGTCCAACAAAAGCCAAGCGTTCATATTTCTCAAGGGGCCTTGTGTTGGACCGTTTATTGACTAGCAGCAACGGGAGAAGTTCCCACAGCCTCTAGTTGCCAAGCAACTGGTCTACTTGGTGACATTTTTCATTTGCGCGGACGTGGTAATTGATGTGACGACGGGTGGTTTGTGTCACCTGCTTGCAGTACATAAAGTAAAGCTAGGTTTACCTTGCAAGTGTAATTTAACACCCAAACGTTAAATTAAAAACATTTAATTCAATATTAAACTGGATTTTCAGCATTGAACACGTAACCGTTCACGCTCACTTGCAAGTCTCAAAAATGTGGTATCAACTGCACAATAAAAGCAAATGACACGGTTCAAGCTGCAAATAAAGTTTTGTCTACATGTACTGAAGGACCACTCGGACTTGATGAAGATATTACTCCATAATTGACATAAAAACAACATATTTTAACATCAAATGCATTCCGATAGAAAGGTGTAATTTTTTGAGACATTTCCTTTGGTCAGAAGAAACCGAAATTCAAGTGTTTGGCTATAATGACCAGCAATAAAATTGGAGAAAAACCAGCAAACGTGCAATTATTAAGACACCATCTCTTCTGTGAGGTATGACAGTTGTGTCGGTATTTTCCTTCACATCTTGTAGGGGATCAAATATTTATTTTTGACACAATGTCATTCAAGATGGCCATTTTTCTTTTGGGGGGGGGATGCATTTTTTCTACATTCATGAGTTTTCTGTCTCTCTTCATAAAACATAAACTGCTACAAAAGTTGCACACAGAGTAAACCCACCACATCAAAAGTAGGTCAGATTAGCATTCCCTCTACTGTACACGTCTCTGTGCGATCTCTTCTCCGCAGAAATTCAGATCACCCTGCATGATTTGTTTTCCTCTCATTCTATTATAACAACATGCCCAAAAGGCAAATTGCATTGCACGACAGTGCTGATGAAGTGCCAGCTCCATTTCATTTAACTCGGATAAAGTAATGTAATAAGACGTGGCTAAGAGCAACAGAGTACTAGAAAGAACCATTTATCAATTTAAATGGAGAAATGCATCGGGTGGTCTGATGGTAAACAGCGAGTACGACGTCAAAGAGAGGAACCACCACTTTCAAACCAGAGTTCGTCCTGTTCCTTCATCATTCCTCATCAGCTTCAAACGGTGGCATTTCCATACATCTAAAGACACCGTTGTACAGTGAATGGTCTGACTCAAGTGCATCTTTTCTTTCTGTGGTCTGGTCTTAATACCAGAAATAGTATTAAGTGCTATTGATCAGCTCTTCTCAGGGAATTTCAAAACATTTTATATCATCAAACTGCAGAAGGCAAGTGACAGGCTTCCATAGCTGCTCCAGCAGGACCCAGATTACACTAAACCCCCCCATCTGTGGCGCTCTACGACCTTTTGATCTGCTGTCAGCGCCATCCATTGTGTGATGTATCGACGTAGTCATCGCCAAAAATAATAATGAAATTAATTTTCAAGGCTGCCACCTTTGATGTATGAGGTCATTGATTTTTATGTGAAGCCCGTGGCATGATATAAGTCTTCTACAATTACGCTAATGAATATGTCAGCTAGGATTAACTATCAGATGCTCGGTTCCTGTAATTACAATGGCTCGGCATTCAGACACCGACTTCCTCCGCTTCTTCTGTGTCCGCAGGTGGAGCCGTTCCTGCCCTACGAGTACACGTGCGAGGGAATGCTTGAAAGGGTTCATGCCTACATTCAGAATCAGGTGGGTATTTGAGCTCGCATCGACAGCCTGCTGTTTGTTCGTGATTGCACCAACACGTTGATAGCAAGACGAACGTTTTCGCTTTTTACTGTCGCAGGCTTGTCTGTTTGCATCCCTGTTTACCCGTAAAGTTTTGCAATCTTGCCAGAACAGGTTTAACGGTGCTTTGAAAGGAGGCGGAGAATGCAGGAAACCCCCTATAAGCTTGACATCGATTCAGATTCATGTTCAGTCAATGCTCTCTTTGTGATATTAAGCTTTGGCAGAGGTTGAAGATGGGCGCGCTTTCCTGTGCTTTTATACGAAGACTAATATATTGCCATGTATATTACGTCCTGGCAGAGGGAGCTGCTCAGATGGCCTTAAAAAGACCAATAGACACATGGAAATTACACTACAAGACTACAGTTGAAAGCCAAAAACCATGAAATGCTTTGTGTCAGTTTTAATATAAGTTGTTGTGCGCATAGCACAAAAAATATGTATTGAATACGCTTTTAAAATAGCTTCTTTTGCTTCTGTATACAAGGAAATTCAACATTTACCAACTGTTTCACCAGACTTGTAATTAAATAAAAAATAGAAACAGTTTTTGGAAGGCACATTTTTCTGTTCGGTTGGTTTTGTTATACTTCTTTCCACCTCATAATGCAACAAAGTCAAACCATCAGGCTTGAAAGATGAAAAGGAAAATCAAAGGCTGGAATCCAGATACCACTTCCTCTTGTTCCTAAGATATGAGATATAAGATATATCCTAAAATATGTTTTAAAAATAGCTAAAAAATAAAAATAAAAAAACAATAAATGCAATTAAATAATTAAAAATAAAAATAACATAATTTTTTTTTTCTATTTTTTCCTCTTTCTCTCTCACTTGCTTTTCAAGGTTGAATAGAAAAAAAAAACACTTTTTTCTCCTTCATAAATGAAATAATATTCTACAAGGAAAAATGATCAAATTTACAATATCACTAACATGTTTTCTGGGCACTAAATTTAACAACACTCTTCAAACAAGTTTAATTTCCATTGAGGCTGCCACTGATGACATTTATTATCATTTATTATGATGATAATAAATGTGATAGCTGTTTGTCTGCAATAAATGTTTCTGTTTATTACAAATGTGAAAATAGGTTTGCACCTTAAAGTCTAAAAAAATTGTTATAAAGTGAAAAAAAATCACAGTAGTCAGAGGATTTATCCAATCTCAGTGCTCAGAGAAACCTTTCCATCTCCAGTATCTGTCTTTTTACCAGCACACGTACGACGCTGCTACTGCTGTGGTTTAAGACAAAACATTCGGATCGTCTTATCTGCTGCTCTGTTGCCTGACTTGCTGGACTTCCTTACTTTCCACCGCTTTGACCTTTAAAAAAAAAATAAATAAAAAATGTTCAGAGCCTAGTTATTTCGGCTGTGGCTTATTGGATAATCTCATCTGGCTTGTGCCGTGTACCTGCATCCACAGATTCTCACATGTACCCCTGCTGCTGTCTGCGGACGAGGTCCTCCTCTAAAACATTTGGAGGAAATTGTTGTAAATAATGTTAGAAGAAAGAACAGAATAGAAAACAAACGTAAAAACTAAAATTATAGATGCTGATAGAACATTATAGTTGACATTATTGATTCGGTTCATGAACTGCAGTGGTCCAGTTGTGCAAAAACTCAAATTTTACCCTGTGATGTGCAAACTAGTGGTATCTTCCTATTTGACAAAGACGATGCGTGTATGTACTTAGATTTTCAGTGGATCTTTATTGGCATTTCCTTGGTTTTGTTTGTAAGAGATGGAAAATAACTTGCTTTGTTGTACAGTCTGAACTGCTCTGAAGAAACGTCACGTTTCATTCTACAATTCTGTCCTTTTGCTGTTTAACGTTCGTATCTCTAATACCTCCAAAGTTATCTTCATCCTTTATTATTTTTTAACCTTGAATAGATGCCAGGAGGTGGGAATATTTAGATCCTTCCTTTCTCCAATGCATCCCGGTGTCCTGTTGACGGTGGGTAATGCTTAGTCTGTTTTGTGTGAGGAGTTACTTTATTACACCATGTGCTCTCACAAGTATTTTGAAGAATAAGTCATTAATTATGTATTTTTACAGTTCCTTCCGTTTTTGTGCAGGCATATGTCCACTGGCTTGCTAATCTATATTTCTTTGTAATGAGGAGTTTCTCTTTTCCTTCTCACTTCCTGTTGCTTTCTTTTAAGTTGCTTGCTGAAAGTAATATGCATTGTCACTTCCCACAGTGTTCTCTGAAAACTTTATTATGACAGAGAAAACGACATTGCCCTGACATTTACAGTTTTTGTATTTTGGGGGTGGGGGGTTGCACTCATCCAAAAATCAGCTATTAGAACAAGGTGTATCTCCGTGTTCTGCTTCTTTACTCTAATTGGTATTCATTATAAACCCCCAACATCTACACACATATGTAGACATTGGTCTCTTCCAGCCATATCAGGCTGCTGTTGTTTAGAAAGTGTCTTGCTGCGCCCGGGTAAGGAAATATCCTAGCCTCTGTCACACATTGTGGCCATCCCCCTGTGTCAAAAATAACACCAATATGCCGACTCACTGACCATGACCGACTGAAAGCATGACCCCCTCCTGGTGCAGACTCCCAATCAGACTCTCATCCGTGTTTGTTCAACTTCTTTAATTTTATCTTTCCCATGTTTGGATTTTTCCCGGCTTTAGGCTCAACTTATCCTAATCCACACATCTTTTACCTTTCCTGAACCTGTCGTCCTTGATATCTCTCTCTCTGTTCACCAGCAGAGCTGCAGACCCTCTGTTACCATCACACCGCATATTCTTACGGCATCTCAGTGATGCCTATATTGAAACGTAGAGGGACATCTTAAAGACATTGGAGCTTTTTTATGCTAAATCTGACATTTAAGGTAATGCACTATTTTGCAGTTGTCTGAATAATAATAAATTAACTGGGGCAGGATTGAAAGGGGACATTGTGCCCATTTGTGCTGCTCTGATTAATTAAATGTCACTTAGGAAATCTAATAAAGCTGTGTAAAAATCAGGCACAGTGAATTTAATAACGAAGACAATAGTGGATTTGTACAACTCCAGAAGCATAATTATTAGACGCATTTATCCATAAAGTTCATTCATTCAGTAATGAACGCATCTAGAGTGTTAATGGTATCTTATGAATTTAAAGGTTTTCTATTAATTATGCCACATGGTGGCTCTGGTTGTTAATATTTTACCATTGCAGCTGAAGTGTCCACTGGTTTCTTTTCTCTGACTTATCCAATCAGAACCACTGTAATACCCTTCACTTCCAGTAGGAGGTGATAGAATTGACATTTATAATATTTAAACCGGAAAAGAAGGCCCTGATCCTTGGAAGAAAGGGAAACTCTATGAATCCATATTTCTCTCATTTACATAGAAATAGTTTGGGACGGAGGACAAAGCTTTGTGGTATCCCAGTACTAATACATAACTAACAACTGGTTAACGTTTCCAAAGGCAAATCTTTAGACTTATCTTTTAGAAAAGTAACCTTGAAAACGGAAGATTATCACTTTTAAACTTCAAAGCTTGTGAAAACAACCAAAGCGTTATATTTATAAGTATTAAAAAAAAAGGGATAATTGAAAGCACATACATAATCTTACATGTAGAAATGGCATTTTGAGGTCAGTATCCTTTCCTAACCTTTTACTTTTTCATGTGTGTGCGAGAGAAGAGGGATCAAAGATGTCGCCTGTGTTTTTAGGGGAGAAGGTGCAGCAGAGTTTGGGAGATTGGAAGCTTGGTTATTGCCTGTGGGCACGGGGAGCTTGTTTAATAAACGGGTCCAGAGGCCAGAGGGACATGTCAGAGAAATGTTATTACCTTGGTTTTATTAATAGGCCCAGCTGGAGGGGGGAAATGTAATCTGGTGACTCGCTGCAAACGTGAGTTCTGCCTCAACATCTTATTTGTTTTTCGGAGACATTTTTGCATCCATGCAAATTGGCCGAGGTTTACGGGAACGTGTCGGACACTATTGGTACTTTTTGCTTTGATTACATTTAAAGCGGTGCGTAAACTGTAATTGCAAATAAAAACACATTTGTTCGGAAATCATACAGAATTCATTTATTACTTTAGTGCGTGCTGGAATGAAAAAAGTTGTATGAGAAGAAGCTCAGTTTTACCCATCCGTCACTGCCTCCTGGGGGAGGACAGTGTCTTGCAAAGGTTTTTCATCCGCTTGAATATTTCCATCTTTTATCAAGTTGCAACCACAAACTTCAACAAATTTCTTGTCACAGACCAACACAGAAGACTTTAGAGGTTTCTGAAAGAGCATTGGCCAACATAATTAATACCACAGCTGATCCAGGAATACAGGAACCATAGTTTACTTGTTTGTGCTATAAAATGGCACTATCTATGTGCCTGGAAACGGCTGATGTTCAGACAAGTTCTACATCAAATCTAAAAGAGCTTGAGCTGTTTTCCAAACAAGAACGGCCAAAACTCTCACCGTCTCTCTGTGCAAAGTTTGTAGAGACATGTCCCAAAGTACTTCAGTAACGTAAGGAAAGATTTTTTTTTTTAAACTATTGACTGAGGAGGGACAAGGGCAATTTGTTGTCACCGATTTTATTTGTGGTTATCAGAATAAATAGGCCTGAATGTCAGTTTACAGGACGGTATTTTGGTTTCTTTAGAAAAACCATTCTTTCAGATCAGTTGGTTCATTTCATAAAATTTCAAGAAAACATCTTAAAGTTTGTCGTTGCACTGCAACAAAACATGAAAAATACCTGGTGATATGAACAATCTACAATATGTAATGTGTTCGACAGAGAGCCACTCAAATCTTTAGTGTCTCGCTTGTAATTTTTTTTTTTTAATTATCTTTACCTTTGCAGGACTTTTGCTCGCCTGAGGTTCCATTTCCTCCAGTAAACGCATCTTGGGCTTCGCTGTCAGGTCCCTTTCTGCCTTTGCCGAACTCCAGAGTACTAACTTGGGCCGCCAACACCACCTCCTTTCCATCGTGGCCTCCTCTTACCGCACTTCGACTTTTGACGTCGGTGCAAGGCCAGTCGTGTGTGGAAGCGTGCCAGAGTGAAGGACTAATCTGCGAACCTGCTTTGCATCGTTTCATCAACATCAAAGAAGCATTTAGCGCGTAAGTTTTTTTTTTTTTTTCATTTGGATAGTTAGTGAAAAAAACATTAAATTAAGTTACTTTTTACTCATCCAAGGACATGCTGTGAAGATATAACTTTCCTTTCTCCCTAAGAGCGTCTAAAGGCAGCACAGTAACATAAATAATAAATATGCATGTCAAATAATCATGCATCTCCTAAGGCGTTTGTGCCAGCGATAATGTCAAACATGTTAAAGGATTTCCATTCATTTTTTTAACTTCTTCTGTGCCCAGGTTGGATCTCCAGTGTGAAGGAGTGGAATCCGAGATGAACCACCTCTTCCCTGCCTTCTCTGCAGAGCACGCCGAATGCAGCCTGCAGCACGATCCGCTGTTGTTCAGCTGCGCTGGCTCTAGTCCCAAATACCAACGCCTTTGCCCCTGCAGGGACTATCGGAAAGGACAGGTGGCATTGTGCAGGGACTGCTTATGACCAAAGAATGGCCCGGTATAGGGAGTTCTTTTGTAGTTTTATTTTTAATTTTTTTGTAAACAAAATATCCAAGAAGAAACCCTTAAACAAGGAAACTTTGAGGTGAAGGAGCTGTGCTGCATATATAGCAACTTACTCACTTGCCGCTGTCCTTGGACTTGCTGCAAAGAGTTTTATCAACCTCTCAGGGAATTGCACGATTGTATCTTTGAATTTAACGCTTTTGAAGTTTTCACCTCGTTAAAGTACGACCACAGCCACCGTTAAAGAAAAACGATCTGTAATTACATGGGTGGCTTCGTAGAGAAATCATCAATGTCTACTTTTCCTTTCTTTTGAAGAACTGTCGTAAACGTGCGTTCATGTGAAACCTCGCTGTGTCGTCGTGGGGAACGGCTACGTGTACAGATGCACCCAAAGACATTCATCTCTTAGAGATGTACTATTTTACATGTACTGTGGAAATATATTTGTAAATATACAGTAGGTGTTGTTTAATAAAACAAAAGAGGCAAATTTGTTGCTAAATTTACATGTTTTTAAAAACACTCCGTTGAAATAAATCATCAACACCGAGCGCTACTGCAACCCAACAAGCACAAGAAGGCCGTGATTGGCTGATCGTCATCAGCAGCCGAAGCTTTTACTTGCATGTCGACTCAGATGATGGGGAACTCCCAACATAACTTACAGAGCTTCAAAGATTTCGTTTATGAAGTCGGACAATGGGAGCTGGCTCAAGAGGAAGTACTTGGATCATTTAATGTCACCTTAGTTTTCACCTGAAAATCTATGTTAGGCATTTTGAAAATCAGAAATCAAAAGTGGCGACAACAAAAACAATGAAGGGCTCCTTCAGACCCTGCTGACCATAACGTTTTTTATAAGCGTTATTGTTCCAGCTACAACACTTTTTTTTTTTTTCCCTTCCACTCAACTTTTTGTTGATATATGTGCAGACAACAGTTAGGGCGCAGGCATCAAACTGAATAGAGTTGCATATGAAATGCACTTTTACTTCCCTGAAGAACAACAAAGAATGGAAATAATAATAATCTGTCTAAAATTAGAAGGTGTGTTCCTTCACAACGTACATTTACTGTAAGATTGAAAATGGCATTTTTCTAATTGAAAAATCACAATGTTTTCTTGACATGCCACTTGTCGGAGAATTCAAAACTATTGGACGGTGCAGAGGAATGCTGATTTTCACTTATTTTCTGAATCACCTCAAGTCATCCAGTAGATGCTGTTTTTTCAAAATATTCTTGGTTTAATTCAACTTAAACTCAAAAGTTATTAGTCCAAGTCGGAAATGAAATGTTGTAGTTGACATTACACAATTTTCTGAGTTGTTGTAGATGCTGATGGCTCTATAGCAGTCAGTATCCCAGCGGTTCTGAAGAAACCTTTGAAGACTGTCGTTGAATGACAGTCTGGTGAAGATGATGCTAAGATTAAGTGTGTTTTTGTGAAGTGATGAGGGAGGTTTTCTGGCAACAGTAAGCTTTTTTTTTTTTCTTTCTTTAAGAGCAACTAAAAAAAATGTTACCTTTTAGTTAAAAATGTTCACCAAGGTTAATTGTCTTGCCCATGACTTTGTGTTCCAGTTATTCGTTTTTGCCTCATCCATGTGGGCCTCGTGTGAAACTATTAAAAGTTTAATTCTTAAAACTATTTAAATCACCTTTCAGACAGCCAATATAACATGGCTGCAGTGTCACAGAAGTCATTATCATGTACGCTGCTGCTCCACTAACGCCGAAACCATTCAGTAGGATAAGAGGATTTTAATGAGACATACTCGAAGACAGAGCTGGAATTTGTCTGTTTTTCCCCCTTTAATGACAGTGCAAGTGTCTCTTTGACTGATGGTAAGGGCCATTTCACAATATGCCCATTTCTCCTCGCTAGTTTATAATCTCTAAGCTAATATTAAATTTTCTCTTGATCCTCAGAAACCAATTGCAGAAAAACGCATGTGTGTGGCAGCAGTCAGTAGTGAGGCTTTGAATATTTAAAGGATTAAAGGTGAGGATATGGGGGAGGATATATATATACATATATAAAAGGTTCTGGGACTTAAATTTTTAAATATGAATAACCACATTTACCATATTCCACCTGGAAAGTTTCTCAGTTTTGAGGGGGGAAAAAATGCAGTTAAGAGAGAAAAACTAGGAGGCTGGTAGATGCAGGTTGTTTTGAACTCAGTCCTCTGTGGACATTATTTGTTTAAAGCAAAGGACTTATTTTAATTAGGAAAACTCACAAACTGATCAAAATTACTCTAACTTGTCAGGCTATTATGCTTTTTTTATTTTTTCACAGGTTACCTCTTTCAAAATGCCTATTTTTTTTTAAATAAGTGGTTTCATGTGGATCTCCTCATCTTTTTTGGATCTTTCTATTCTTTTCCACCTATTTCATTGCTTGTGCAGTTATGTGAAATACCTGAAGATGACAGATGGGCTCTTTTGACTACTGGAACACGATTCTCTTTCTGCAGGACCTGTAATGGCAGCGCCTGCAATGGGAGCCTACAGACATTCACAGGGAGGGGTTGCAGTTGTCAGCGTGCGACTGAGTATAATCGGCCTGTCATAAAACAGCCTGTAGCTGTGCAACAAGAGTGTCTGTCCGGTTCAACGCAGACAAAATCACCCGAAGTTCAATGCAATCACACAACACTGCACTTTTTTTTTTTTTTCAGTTTTGTTTGTCCAAGTTTTATGATTGGCTCCTCAAAACTGCTTTAGATTTCAATCAAAACATGCTCTTACTTTAAGTGTTGGTTTCTTCTGATTTCTCCCCCAGTGCCGTACTTTTGCTGGTTTTGTTTTTTTGGTACCAGATTTTGTTTAGGATCTCATGTGAGGTTTCCTATACACTTTATCAACTGATGACTTCAA
Source organism: Poecilia latipinna (assembly GCF_001443285.1). Lineage (NCBI taxonomy): Eukaryota > Metazoa > Chordata > Actinopteri > Cyprinodontiformes > Poeciliidae > Poecilia > Poecilia latipinna. Next base: position 427,885 of record NW_015113115.1, on the reverse strand, counting down.
GTAATTTTCTGTAATTTTCTCACAGTCTCTGAAAGGAAATGTGGTTATGGGTCTCCAAAGAGTTTTGGCTTTCTGTGAAGGTACATCTCAACAATTCATCAAAAAGTTCAAGGGGTTGGATATGGTTTGTTTACAGGTACAAAATGAAATAATTTAGACTCTGTGGAAACACATGGCTGAGAGTTGGGGGTAAAACTTGAATAAAGAGTGACTTGACCCAGATCCATCATATACTTATACCGTGATTGTTTTCAAACTTCCTTTTCACATTTTGTGCACCTTTCACTCACAAAAAAAAACAAAAAACGATGCTTTTAAGTGGAACCATTTATAATTTTAAAATCTTCCGCTGAATAAATCTTTTTAATGGTCATTTTATTTTTCTTTCTTTCTTTCTTTCGGTTAAGTAAATCTAATGTAACTTATAGTTAGTTAAATTAACTTGATTGTTAAGCGAAATTGTTGCTGCATTGCTATAAGAACAGACATCATTCTGTTTTGTATGCTGTCCAGAATGGCACACAGAAACATGCCATCGTGTTTTACGGTCTGCCTTTAACCAAGATCCTGCCACACAAAATATTTGAAGCACTCACTTTCGCTCTATACCTGTGGCCAACAATAAAAGCCTTGACGTACCTAGAAGTACTGACAGCAGTTACACAATCTTTCCCAAAAAATGCTAAACTCCAGATATTGTGGATGAAACCTAGTTATACTAATCTTCAGGATCTTTAAGTGGTTGGTGTTCTTTTTAAAACCCCAAGAAAAATCCAAGTTAAAATATATATTTTTTTCTTAGTGTAGTTATAACCTGGCCTTTGGTAGCCTGGCAACCTGTCCAGACGCTATAGCCCACCTCTTTCTCTCTTAGTGTGACAGATAGGAACCAGCTGTCCTCAAGCAGGTGCAGACAATAGATTGACTGATAGATGAATAGCTGAAATGGAAACACTGGATCAGTAAGCTGCAGATCTGTAAAAACCTTGCTTCACTGTCTACGAGACACTCTTACAGGCGAGTTATTTTTTTAAATGAAGCACTATGAAGTTATCAGTAACATTTGATTGATCATTTCTGAAAAGATTGCTACGTTGCCATGTTTGGAAGATAGAAAGCTCTAGCTAAGTTTCTACCTAAACACGTTTTTTTTCTTAATCATATTTGAAAGATTAGACTTTCTCTCCTGTTTCTGCTAAATCACAGAGTTATGTTTGTGGATATGCTGTTTTGATTTATCCACACGATCATAAACTACCTGTTAACATGATTAAAAACAGTTTAACAATTAAACAACTTTACTTTTTTGTGTAATTATGCTTAGCAAGTCATTTTTTGAACTCCCACATCAAGTTGAAACAGATTACTGCAGCAATTGGAAAATATCCTAATAAGTTCTTGTACTCACAGAAACCTACAAACTCACAAATTTTTTTTATTTATTTTTTTTTTATTTTTTTTTTTTGCATTGCCATTTCTATTCAGACTTTGACACATTCAGCAGGGAACCTCGACCCCCACCACAGTAAATTGAAACATTTTCCATTTGACAAATTTCTCGTCACTTCTTCAGCTATGCATGTCCGCGGTGACAATTCAGACTACAATGCCCAGTCAAGAGGGTTCTCTAATGTCATTTTAAGCTTCCATTTCAAACTCTTGTTTGGTATAAAATGCCAGTGGGTTGCTGTAGCCCTGGACGTCAAGGCAGAAGACGGCATTCAATACCGAAGGCAATTCTGTTTCTGTATTCATAGAAACGAGCTTTAGGCTTACTTTGGACGTACATGAATCATCGCGCCACAGACTGTGCTGGAAAGAAGCAGACAGACTGTCTGGCAGAGGGGACAGATTTGAAATTATGTCTTACTGCTTACCTCGAGTCGTCCAGTCCTTCTGTTAAAGCAGGACTGAGAGGAGGAAAGAGGAAGAGGTGTAAGACGAATGTCCGCGTTGCTTTTAGACAGTACAGCCCTGGTGACGCTGCTGTCCGATTGGTCTGTCAAGCTGAAACGGGAAGTGATTGAAAAGGTGAGACGGAGTCTGGCGTTTTGGGCAGGAACGTGGACAAAGCTCTGGCCAATCTGCAGATATAGGAGACGGAAAATATAGTGGGACAAACTGAAAAAAAAAATATAGCTTATAGATCAAAGCTCCAAGATTAGCGACTGAAGATTGTTTACATAAATATTGCAGTTGAAAAAGAGGCAGAAGAGAGCGAAGCGGCTTGTGTACATAAACACTTTTAGGTCTGTGGTGGGAAAACTTTGAGAATTTTTGTTAAAATTGTCCTAAAAATACCCGAGACAAAATACATCAAAAAGTGGAGCAGAAAATCATGTTTATTTAGGTAAGACTTTGCGGGACCTTGACATAAATGTTTTTAGAAATCTCAGCATAGTTCAGCAGATGGCATGCCTTATAATCATGTCAGTCATTATCAAGACATTCACGCTGAGACGTCAAAAAAACTGGTTGATCTCTGCAGAGTCTAAAAGGTTTATGTGAAGAACAAAATGAAGTATGCTGTGAGGCAGAATAATCTGAGAGTTTCCAAACCTTTCTGAGGCTGCACTTGCCCCATGACAGGAGCAGAACCTTATACAAGCTGGTAGCTCTCCAAATAATTACTGTGAGGCTTCAAACCATCCGATTGGTGCAATCTTTAAATTTTCAAGTGTTTCAGGAACCACTGATCATTCCTGTAAGTTGAAAATTCTTCCTTAGAAAGAAAGCTTTGGGGATTTCTGTGCTCGTCTCGGCGTCTTTCGCATTGGGATGGTATTTTATCTTTGGTGAAAGGCCAACTCCTTTCTTCACAACCTGCACACAACAATAGTCTTCCCGTCAGATTTGAAGCAAAAGTTGACCTTCGGTGAACCAAGAGCGACATCTGCTGCTGTTTGGTGGATGTCGCTTGTGCTTCAGATTTATGGGCGTACCAGAAACGAGAGAATACAGAGGTTCCCACCTGGCAACTTTGTATGTAAAGAAAAAAAAAATGTATACATGAATATCCACTTCTTCTGACTGATTTCTATTATGGTCACCAAGTTTTCAATAAAAAAAAAAAAAAAAGTTTTCTCTGGAATAAAACATTGTGTTTAAAATGGTTTCATACTGGAATAAAAACAAAAATAACTCCTCACTTCTCAGCATAGATTGTAAACCGTCAAATGTAACTAATGCCAAGTTTTTTTTTGTTTGTTCGCCACAAGTTTTTGAACAGATTAGCTCATTTCAACGGTAGTCCTGTAGAGCCATAGAGTTATCAGCGTAGGATATTAATACATGGATGGACAACTAAAGTTCAAACGGATTTTTAAATCGGCTTCGTATAACTTCCTGCTTAGAAATCCTGTCGCTGAAGATGGCCTGTGAGCATCAACAGAACCGGTGCCAAAGTCCACATCCTGTGTGGTGAATCATTAAGATGTTTACCCTCAATTAAAGATGTTCTTTCTGCATGAGAGCCTTCAGATGTGAATCTAAGTATACTGATACGATGGTGTTGGATAAATGATTTAACACTTGCTTAATCAATTCCCCCTGGTGCAATGGCTGTTTCTGTGAATTTCCCTGTGACTAAAACAATCTGTGTGCTGGATTATTTTAGTTTTGCTGGCTTTGATTCATGTCCAACACTCAAGCTTTATATTTTTCTCCCTTATTTTCCTTTTATCTTTGCAAATCAGGAAAAAAAAAAAGGTGCAGCAAGAATCTCACGAGATATTAGACTCTTTTTTCTAAAAAAAAAAAATCCTCTTGATGTTTGCAAACTGATTCAAAAGGAGCAACACATTTTATGATCCGTTAAAACTTACTCACACAATTGGTCCAAACCGTGAACTGTACGTGAATTTTAATCGATTGAGATGTACTTTGGTGTTTTGAAGATTATTAGTGTTTATCTCTGTAGTGTATTTAATCTAAGACATTAGAAACACACAAAGTCCACAGAGACTCAACATTGTAAACTTCTTTGGGGATTCATTTTATGGCTATTTTAGCGAAGCCAATCGATGTGCTTATTTTGACCAGCAAGAAATCGTTCAATATTCTAACAAAGAATGCTATCAGGTTTAGTTGAGATAATGATAAACTAACTATTTCAATCCAGTGTTGCCTTTTGTGAAGACTTCCACGCTATTTCAATGAAGTCGTGCTCAGCTGGAATGGACATGCTCTTCCAAAATGGTGTAATATTAAGAAACGGCAAAAATGCCACTGTTTGGTCACCATTACACTGTTGATTTACAGAGTTTCATCTCGTAGGTTCACAGAATGATTAAAAACAAACGACTTGGATCTTTGCAACGACTTGGTAATTGCTGTTATTTCTTGTGAAACGGTGTGACACCGAAACCCAGCAGGGCGTTTGAATGCGTCTTTGTGAGGCAGTGGAGATGCTTGGATGTATTAATCAGGATGTCATGTTACTGTCATGTCCTGCCTGCCGCTACAATCTCTTCCTTTGACTGGTCCAAATCGATACCGTTTTAGGTGGTTACAGCTCCCACCCCGTCCACTGATGGACACATCTGTCGGCCGATGTATCACGGCTTAATTACACGTCACTTTACGACTCGGAGTTGGCCCGTGCAACACGTGGCAGGCAGCTCGACAGGAAGGAGGGGAAGCAGTTTTTAATATCGCCTCTGACAGCTGATGAAGTGAATGCTCTGTAGCTAAAAATTAACACAACAGTAAATCTTTCCCAGCACAATCCGCTTGCTAGGTGTTGTTACAGAAGATGAATGATAAATGATGGTACAGTGTCTTATGCAATAATCTGCTCGGTGATAGCTAAATATGGAGGTGTGTAAATATTAAAGAGGCAGTTAACCCTTTGTGGGTACTTGTTTCTGTGGGTGGCAGCTGGGGAAATGAATGAAGATGCATGGGAAACGTGCAGCACAACAAGGGTTGGAGTCATCCCTTTTCAGTATATTATTGATAATTAATTTTATAATACATACAGGTTCTGTTATGTTTTTATTTTTAAACTCAGCCATCCAAATTAAGAAAATCAACCAAAATGTTTTTGTTTTTTTTGACACAGATGAACATACAGCTATTCTAAATAGGTAGAACTAAATAAATGGACATTTGACCTCATGAGCCAGATGTGTTCACAAGTTTTAAGTTAATCCTTATTTATTTTTTCTAAAATTTATTGTAAAAGTACCATAAAGGGGAAGGACAACGCTGCTATTTTAAAATGAAACGTCCTCCTTTAGTAGTCTGAATAATTTCTGTCGAGACAGTACAGCCGCACTGTCTTCCTCATTTGAATACGAAAGGCCACTGCAGGCGCATATCAGGATGATTGATCCTGAACAGATGAACAGACTTTTCCCCGCAGTGCCTCAGAGTTCTGAGTCACTCATCTTTACTTAAAAAAAGTCCTGCACATTAGGAATGCGCCAATTAGCCACATTTCCTGTCGTCATTACACTTTGGTCACAACCTACGACCTGCCACGTCTGCATGTTGTAGTAGAGACTAAATGCAGGGAATGCTGAAACGTGTTTGAAAACTAGTCGTCAATGCACATGCTGTGCCGACCCACGATGCTCTTTAGGAAGAACGGAATAATAAAACAAATTCACTTTTTTATATGTTGGAGTTATGCTAATCTGCAGTTTAATTAGAATGCATCATGAAGCTAAGGTAGGCTGTTTGGTTTTTAGTCTTATCTTTTGTAAATGTATCAAAGAATATGTTTTACAAATATAATTCAATGATAATGGTGGGGGGGGGGGGAAGGGGGCATATTTGATTGAAATATTATCATGATATTTTGTGGGATTTCCAGTGTGATGGCGATAAAAGTGACACATATTTAAAAAAAAAACATTGTACATTACTGCATCTGTCAAAGCTCTACAAACTCAAACATTGTTTGATATTTAACCCACACATTATTAAAAAGGCCACTTGCAATAAATAGAACAGTTTGTACACTGTGTACTATATGTGCTGTTAAATGTGGGGGAAAAAAACAACCAAAAACAAATGCAGCATTTTTTGTTAGTACTGATTTCAGTCATAGTAAAAGGTTTGGGGCATTGTAAACATTTTAACTTGTAGTTTAATATTACCTCATAATAATTCTTAGCACAGTAAAAAAAAAATGTATGAGCATATTTGTGAGCTTGCCTCTTTATTATTAAATTGAATATAATTTCAGATCTTTGTATAACTTTTCTTCAGATTAACTTAGAAAGTGAGCTACTATTGTTACAGGTCAATTTTCTAAACTACAAACAAGTAACTGTTAGGGATGCTCAAATATGAAAAATTGCACTGATATTAATATCTGATAGTAATACTGCTGTGATGCCAGATTTACCAATATTTTCTTTTTTCTTTTTTTTTTATCCAATCACTCGATTAATCGTAAGAATAATCAATAGATTACTCAGTTACTAAAATATTTGTTTGCATAGCCATGAACAAACTCTGACCTATATATCAGTCAAACATAAAACGCCAGCAATCCAGTCAATAATCACCTGTTTTTTAAACTATTTATTAAGCAGCCTTTAAAAAGAAAAGATGGAAATCCAAAATACTTAACATGACGCCTTCTGAAAAACCTGTTTGGTATTTTAGTCCCAACAATGTGACACCAAAAAAGCTTTTGTTTGACAACCTGGCATTCAGTTGATGATAAGCCAATGGATGAGGAATCTTTCAGGTTCTGTTCAGGTTTTGGCCTGGCCTGGTTCTACTTCTTAGCACAACTTAAGTCATATTTGATAGTGAAATCCACTGTTTTCATGCAGTACATACACAATAATTATGTCAGTATCTGGCTCAATATCCAATTATAATCACATCTATACAGATTACACTTTGTAATTTAATCCAGTTGTAATTCAACATGTAATTTGTATTGCATCAACATAGATTACCACTAACAGAAAGTAGCAGCTGAAAGTGCCTTTCCAGCCACAATCCTACATGTTGTTATATTCCTCTCTCTTTTTTGTTCAATAAAAATACATTTTCAAAAATTGGAGTTGTCTCTTTTTAGGAAATACGTGCTTTGCAGAAATAGCGAAATACAGAGGTTAAAATAAATAACTGTAAGTAAAAGGGGGAAAAAACAGATTTCTGAAATTATATTAGGAGAAATGATCAAAACCCAGAGTCTGATGCCACTGGTGAAAACTTTCTTACTCCTTCTCTACATCCACAAGGATCAAATTTAATCACACAATGTCAATTAGTAAAAAAAAATTTATCTATCTAAGCAAGCCAGTCATTTGCACTGAATTTTGACTTTGCAGCAATCCCTTATGCTGAGCAAACATGTGGCAACATAGAGAAACAACTTCTGTTTAACAGGAAGACACTTACAGAAGAGCCAGTCTCAGTATAAATAACCATCTGCTTTGAACTTTTGGGGAAGAATAGAATAAAAACACAGACAAACAAAAAAAGCACCAGGTCTAGTCTGCCCCCAGAAATAAACCTGAAAAGAAAACATATAGTTTATTCCCCCTTATTTGCAAATAATACACAAATATAATAACACTTGTGGTCTGAAATGACTTCTTTTGTCTTCCATTTGTGCATGTTTCTGATATGGGTGCAAACTTTGTTGCAATTGACGTAGTCAAGTGCAGAAAAAAAGCAATCTTTAGAAGAACCTCTGCAGGTTCTGTAGGATTGTTGATGAAGACCATCGTCGACACAATAACAACTGGATACTTGGAGGCAAAAATATGAAAGGAATGCTAAAATCAATTTGACAGGATTTAAATATGGTACTCTAGGTTCTCAATCTGTTTCTGTCCAGTGTTGAACAATTTCCCTGAAATCTCTAGACCGACACAAGAGCTTTCTGAGACTTGACGAAATAGGAAAGTTTCAAACCCGATTTTATAATCTTTGTAATTTTATTATTACTTTCAGCAGAAAAGGCAGCAGAGCCCCATATTAATATGAGGGAATCTCAACTATGTTTTATTGTTGTTTACCTTATGGGCTCTATTTTATTGCCTAAACCCACAAAGCATACGACAATGGTTTCCTCTAGAGCACTGTTCAATAAAAATAAGCCTGGTTTCATTCATCAAGCAGTATTATGGTCCCATTTTGTTACTCTTGTTATGAAATGTAAAACAGACAACACAGTCGATAGCACAACTGGTCTAAACCAAACAAGTAAACGTCAAAATACATAAATACATCAACATTTTCACAAACCATCCTTTAGTTATCTCCATTGTCATGTCAGAAACTGAAAAATATGAAAAAATGAAAGAAAAACAGCAGGGACAAGAGAGCCATCACAAAGTTGAAAGTTGCCAAAGAATGATATTACTTTTGGAGGAGAACTTCACCATCCTCCTCCCATTTGCCTTCACATGTTTCCTTTATAAGAGCCCTTTGCAGGAAAAAATATTCTTTTTCCACTTTGCCAATAAACACACATTTGACATAGTCCTGTTTGAAAGGTGTTTCTGTTTGTGACAGGCTTCAAGATTTATGGCCTTACATAGCCCATCACATCATCCATGGAAGTGCCACTGAAGTGCTTCTTGCCTTAAAATCGAGTGTATGACTTAAAAGTTTTTTTCTTCTTCCCCCCCTAAGTACAGCTAAAGGGAATAAGGAAACCATTACATTTGGAATAAAGACTACACCTAAACTACTTCTACACTAGACCAACACATTGGTATTAAAGCTTCTCATTCCTAGGATTTGGACTTTACACACATTCCTTTTCCTCTTTCACCTCCAATTATCCTTGTTTTTCAACAACATCTGTCTGGGTTCAGGCTTGTCCTACAGCTAAAGACCTTCAGGGTTTGTCCCGTAGCGAAAACAAAATAGGCATTCACTTTAACAAAAGATTTTTTACTTATATTTCAGATATTGTGTATTTTTAAGGTTTTGTGGGCCCTAAAATATCCGATATGCCTCTGAGTCGTGGTCTCATGACTCAGATTTATTCCAAAAAGTCCCCTTTCACAGATCAATCAATTAAGCCAAGGTATCTTTTGATGACACCTTTACGTCGACCGTTGTGAAACAATAACACCCACTGTCCTTTCATGTGCCTTCGCCAAATAAACCGGCTGATTTGCATATAGTTTTGAAGTTATTCTAATTTGATCATTTACAATATGGTGGTGAGGATGCCTCTGATTCGGACTATATCCAGGATACTTGCTTGGCCCATTTAGCCTGAAGAATCAGAAATGTGACACATAATGTTGTTTTGCGTGTATAAGCAGTCTTCCCCTTTCATCTTGTCTCGATGCCTGTTGGGTCTATTTCCTATCCTCCACAGCCTCTTTAATCTAATGTTGGAATGCGTTCCTCACTGATGTAATTATTTTAGCCCACTGCCAGGATGTAACATAATTTTCTGTCCCAGAATGATTTTAGACGGCAAATTTCAAGTTTCCCTGACACGCTTGATCTTTTCTTTAAACGAGCTTTTCTAAAAAACTTTTTTTTTTTTTTTTTTTTTTTTTGCCCTCTCAGATGTGGAGCATGTGATTTCATAAATCACTTCTCGCTTCTGCTCCGGTTCGGTTTCTATCCTGAGGGGGTGTACGAGGAGCTGACCGAGCTCGATGTGAAGTTTTATGGAAGACGGATGGGATGTATTTCATTACCCTTTGTATGTTATAGCGCTGCGGTTACTGAATAGTGGGGCCACGCTGGTATTTGGAGGGCTGGATACCTGACACTCTGCTGAAAGAAAGTTGACACAGTGGCTGCCTCTTGAAAATTAAGTGCAATAGTTTGAGGTGAAATGTGTTATGACTCCTTGCCAGAGTAGCTGATATGTTTTTTTTTATTATTGATATTGAATTTTTGTGCTAGCAGACATTAATTACTGACATTTACTTATTCTTCCTGAATTTATGAAGCATTTGCATGCTTTTCAGATACATATTAACACAAAACAGAGCTGTATTGCAGTTGCACAATATTTAAATGAACTGACTCTGAGGGTCTACAGTCAGTCTTAATTAGGGCCATAAAAACATTATTTTCCTTGCACTTTTTGCGTCTCCAGCAGCTTCTATCAATGCAACATTTGTCCTGTCAACAGACTCTCCCCCTAGAGCTGTGGATCTCTGGTATCCTTGGTCTTCATGACAAACATCCAATGCCTTAACAAAATGGTTGAACTAATACTAACACAGAGGCTCTATGTTTACTAATTAGGTGACCTCCAAAGGAAATTATTCTTTTGAATATCATTTCAGTAAATCAGAGTAGACAGGGTTGAACACCAAGTTTTCTACTAGCTGAAGTAAATTCAGTGACCACTTTTAGACTATGACATATTGGACAGTTGAACCTCTTTGGGTGTTATATAAAAACTGCAGCGGGTTATAAAAGGACCTGAAGAAATATTCAAGAGGTCCCATAAATTTTAATGTGATATTAGGCAGAGTTAACAGGCTGAGATATTTCAGCCTGGTGTTTCATCCGAAGTCCTAAAGAGCTCTGACTGTTGCCGAGACTGACGGCTCATCTATGCTTAACTGTAAAGATTTCAGAAATTACTGATATGTATTTCATGTTACTATATTTTAATAAACTGTCTATCCCTGCTGCAAGACCTGTACTCGCAGCTTTAACAGCCTTAACTATTTCAACTGGCTGCACTAGGAAAGGTGCATAAGACCTCCCTGGGGAGCCTTGCAGAACATTTTCACCTCTTTTGCTGCTATAAAAAGTGCTTTTGACCCACCAATTTGTCCAGTGAAGGGAAAAAGAAGGTTTCCACTCAGGTTCACTAGAAGTGCTTTTAACAGATGTAACTTGAAGTAATCTTTTGGTGAATTACAGTCTATCTCGTTTTCTTTTGAAGGTATTTTTGTTCACTGTGTTTTAAACTATTGATTTCTTAAGATTTTGCATGAATTTGACTCCCAGCACAAGATTAACTCAGGTTTTAGCTCTGGAGTTTGACTGATTTTTTTTTTTCAGCCATTTTGCTGCTGTTTTGAATCTCTGTTCTTCTGCATTACCCACAGTTTCAGATGTAACTATCAGACAGCTGGCCTCACCAATTCAGAGGATCTCAAAGCAGGCAAGGCGCCAACATGAAAGAAATAGCAGGGTTGTTGATACTTGAGGGGGTTCCTGTGTTGAAATGTGTGTCACGCAAGAAGAGTTTTAAGTTCATGTAACATGTTAAAACTAAATATATTTATGCCAATGAACTGCAGGATTCACAATAAAACTAACATGCATGCACCTTTTTCAAAATGTAAGTAATTATGGGTCAATTTGCTTTTTTTTTTTTTCTTTTTTTTTTGCCATCATCTTGTAACCTTTGCAACCTAGTTTTTGACAAGTATTATTTGGCAAGTTGTTTTAACATAAAATTGATTTTGTCTGAATATTTGTAATTACATCCCTCATATCTAAAAATGAGTTTTAAACACAACTACATTTTGACGAATTAATAATTTAAGATGTCTGCATTTACATTTCTGGGTAGGCAGAATAATAAATCCAGATATCTTACATTTTGAAGGATCAAAATGGCTTTCTAGATGTCTCAAATGACATGACGAGATTTGCTAGTTGAAGGGTCGCACATCCGTGACTGCAATTCAAGATATTTAAAATTGAATTATGACTTGTCAAAAATCTACTAAACTATTTCAGCTTTCACTCAAGCTGAAATGGATTAGTCCTTTTTTTAAAAATTGTTTTGCCCTGAGCTTTAACATACCATACCTACTGAGGACTGCAGTCTTCCCCATATCTCCTCATGTTGCACCTCCACACTTCAGGGAGAATCTGCTGGGACGAACAACCTGAAAAGACTGAAAATTGTTTTGAATGTTTTCCACTCACTGTAGAATGATGGACTTGAAATTGTTTGAAAATAGCCTTATAACCTTTCCCAGACTGAAAGGCAGAAACAATGACTGTAATTCTCTAAGGTTATTGGTGATGTCTTGCCTTCTTGACATGGTGTTAACACGCATGCAAGTTCAGGACCAGCCAGTCGTTGAAACAACTCTATTTAAAGAGGTGGCCACACCTGCTGACCATCATTTAGTCAAATGCATTTGTATTCAGCATTGTTGTGGTGAATATGTGCTGTATAGCTAAGACTCTTTTTAAGTTTCCTTGCAGTGCATTCTGCTCAGTCTCTTTATTTGGTTATCTTTACATAGTCTCCATAGTGATCCCTAGAGATAAACAAAAAAGAAAACAGCTAAGCTTCAGGATGTAGAAGATTAAAGCTCCTCTGCACTACTTTCATCATAATTACTACAGTAATACAAGATATAATTCTAGCAGAAACATCTGCATATATATATATATATATATATATATATATATATATATATATATATATATATATATGTGTGTGTGTGTGTGTGTGTGTGTGTGTGTGTGTGTGTGTGTGTGTGTGTGTGTGTGGAGAGCTGCACCAGTGAGAGCTTGTTTTTCCATCTGTTATTTCTTTGCCATGTTTTGCTTTTAACTGAAAGTAAAATTATTCAACTTGTGTATTTTTTTTTCTTGAATTGAATTTCTCAATTAAATTCAGAGTTTATTCATATAGCACAGTAGCAACAATCTCAGCTAACTTAAGCACTTCACCACCCAATAAAATGGCAATAAAATTAGCAATAAAACAATAGTATGTATTTTCAGTCTAGACTAAAACTGACCTAAAGATTGAGCTAGCTTAATATAGAATATAATGAGCTCAGTAAGTAAATTTCACTTCCCACTTTTGTCTCCCAAGCAGTGATCACCTCATATGAGAGTACGGGTGATTATGCTAGTCCAGGCAAACAGATGAGTCATTATGTTATTGTGATGAGTTCCAACTACGGTGTGGGATATGGCAGGCAGGATATGAATTTGAAAGTATAATCTTCTTTGTCATAATAGAGTCAAGCATGCTTTTTATGGTGCTTGATCACAACCAGAGCGGAAAAAATGAAAAAGACACACCAAGATTTTTACCCTCAGTGAAAACACCCACTCATACCAAAAAAAAATAATAATTCAATGTGAGAAAGGCCCTGAGAAAAGCATGCACTGAAGGATCACTCTTGACAGCCCCAATCCACTTTGAACAGCGCTTTAGAAAAAGACAGTCTTCTCCTTTTTGTTGTTTTGTGAAAAAAGTAATGATTGTGCTAGTGATGCAAATTCATCCTAGATGCATATGGTCAATTAGTGAGAAGAACCATATCTGTGACATTAAATCAGAGGTCATTTGGGAGGAAAACTTGGCTTTGTTCTGACTTCATTTCCCCCATTCAAGATGTGCTGCCATGTCCATTAGCTTTCATTTTAGCCATGCCAATGTTGTTTCAGGAGTCTCAATAAAGCCCCAGCTGCATCGCCACGGGATGGCAAATCTGATACTGTTGAGAGACAGTAATAATAGCATGAGGCCTGCTATAGAAAATGTGTTTCAGCGATCATTTCCATGACACATTAGTCTTGTCAAACCTTATACTTTAGCAAAGATTAATGCTTATAATCTCCGACACAGATTATAGGATATGAACATGTCTGATTAAATATTGGTCACACCTTACAAGTTTTTTTTTTTTTTCTTTTCAGTCAACACTACCAAAATAACAAAAGCAATTCATAATTTAGCTTAAATAAGCAAAGTTTGATTGTTTGATAGTTGCTTGTAGTTACCATTAATCAGTAATAAAACATATTTTAAGAAAGACACATCTTAGTAAATGTGCTTTGTTAACCATGCAGACATTTAATTACATTCCAAGGACTAAAGTACTAGTTTAGACAGAGGTAGTCTGTGATGTATCCAGTATCTTAATGTGTTAAAAAGCAATCCCTTATAACTCCTAATAATAATCTATGACTTACAAAATGCATGAATCCCACCCTGCAAATATTTAGGGATCAAATGTTTGTTTTTACTTGACTAAAAAAATAACAATATGCCGTCTTTATTTGATCCTTTATTTGATCAGAAATCGCATTCTAAATTCTGAACCAATAACGCCAATTTTATACACAAAATGACGCCACCTTTCTGTCAAAACACAAAAGGTTTTGATATGTCCTGAATAAGATTTGACCTTTTTACTGAAACGTGCTATTAAGATTTATTACTTGTCAATAAGGAAGCTGCTCCCTGTTTAGAATAGCCATAAACTGCTAATAATTCAACACCCTCCCTTTTCCGCTACCTGGACCGTCACTAACCAATTTCCTGTGAGAGCAGTCATATGACTTACAGATCTTCAAATGCTACAAATTGACTTTGAGAACAGAAATTAAAACAGTTTTTTAACAAGCCAGTTATAATAATCAGGAACAATATTACCATACTAATTCATCCTTTTTGGATTTACAATTTTTTTTTTCTGTTTTCTCTGTCATGTATAATACTCAGGTCTCAAATTATATGCTTCTCTTTATTTATTTATTTTTCTCCCTTTCACTCTTAAGATTAAACAGCAGCAACAGTTTCTATATAAGCATGGAGTAAGTTCTATGAAATTATAAATATTGAATGAAGTTATTTTATAATTGGCATACAGGTGAAAGATGTCACATTTTTACTTTAATTTACTAAATAAAATCATATGATCTGATACTAAGTGTCATTATCAGGAGCCAGTCATTCATATCTCAGTGAAACAGGAACATCCAAGGTTTGGTGGTTGACCAAATCTACTGCAAATAACTTAAACAACAAAAGTACCAGGCAGACGTTTACCAAATCTCTGTGTTAAGTTACAGAAAATATGCAAGCCTTGGTACCGTTTTTAGAGGATGCAATTTTTGAATCATTACCAAGATCTAGTGTTAGGGCTTCATGAAGAAAGTACCACTAGATGGCATATAGAGATTTAGTTTAGACAGAATTGCAGATGAAAACAAATGGTGCTCCTGTAACGGAGAGAAAAATGTAATTTGCAACAGGAAGAACATTTTTGTTTTTAAATTAAAAATGTAAAGTAAAATGTGTTTTAACAAAATAATTCCTGACATAGTAGGTGTACTAAAACGGTACGATGAAAGGGAATCAAATACTGTATATTAAAGTAGATTAAATAACTATCAAAAAAAGCTACAATCAAACAGAGGTAAGTTTGAAACACACTCACTTCCTGTTTGTCTGAAGTGGGCGGAGTTAACTGGCCCACCGGTCTCCATGACAAACAAACTGCTGACGACACAATGTTTTTCTTTTAGCTGTACAACCTGCGGTGTTTTCCCCATTAACCTCATTTTCTCCTACTTTTTCCGTGGGGGGTTGACATTATGGATGCACTAATAGCCGGACAAATTCACTGAGGCATCAACGTTTCGGACTGAAAAACAAGTTTTGCATTTTTCAGGTTCGTGTTTTCTGCCCTATGAAGTCCGTTAAGTGGGAACTAACACGGGGAATTTGTCGTTTGTCTTAGGAACGAGAACGAATTATACCATTTTTCTCATAAATACCATGGAAAATGATCGTCCTGTAGCTATTGTGGCTTTTTTCTGTGTACAGTATCGCTTATGGCTTTTTGTCGTAAACTTTAGCACGGCTTTTGTAACTGGCTGCCGTCTTTTGATAAACTGTGTCATGACTATCCATTCAGCAGAGACAGCAGAGCTACAGCCATGGTGCAGCAGTACCAGTCCCCTGTTCGGGTCTACAAGCAGCCGTTTGAGTTAATAATGGCGGTGAGTGTTTGGTTTTCCTTCGGGGCCATATTGGCTCAAACAGAGGACATCTGGGTTTATGGTATGGCAGCGGACCAAACAGTTAGCAGGACATGTTTGTAGTCTTTTGTGCCTTCAGGGATATTAGTCGAGTAAGTACATATGATTTATTTTTAAACCTTAGTAGGATGTCAATGTGTGCGGAGGATATTCCCTCAGATGTACACATGCCTCTTCAAAAACTTAGCACACAATGTCTCTGTTGACTTCATAAGTGGCTAAGATAATTGTTTCTCAATCATTTTATCCTGAAGTGAGATGTTGGTTACAGATAAGATAACCAAAGAACATGTTATAAAGTTATTGATCAGGGCGTTCCTCTTCAGGTTTCATTATGTAACGAGTTTTAGTTTGTTTCTGGAGGATTGAGGAGTATTATGTTGTATATTCAAATAAGAATTGTAATATATTGAAGTTTTTTGGGGGGGGAAAGGGGGGATGGTATACTGTTCCTAGTTTAAAATCCTACAAGTCAACATAGAGGCCAGAGTTTTTTTCCAGTCACACATTGGACAATATGTTAGACATGTTGATGCACACTGCTTGTCAGCTGGCTGAAGGAAAGTCGGTAAGTCTTTCTCCCACATACAATAAAGACAAATTCAGCCATCTGGAATTATTTCCAGTTGCAAAAATCAACAGTCCTGATACATCCTACCTAGATTTAGATTAGATTTCAGCAGTTCCAGCATTGTGTTACAGCTGCAGAAGTATTTACCAGTATTAGAGAAAACTGCTCTCAAATAGAAAGAAAACTGGATAGTCATTCGACTGAAAGCTCATTACGCTTTTCTCTTGAATACAAGGGAGACAAAGTTTGGCATGGGGAAATATTCACAAGTTAAAAAGCATAACAAAATATGGTGTGGATACAAAAAGCCCTATATTTCCATTTTATTCAGGTATTTGTTTTAAACTAATTGTCCAGCACATACATATTTTTACACCGGTACTGTCAGATCTGGCTTAAGGTTGTATGGGGTTTGAAAAACAATTTAATTAGGAGGCTTTCCAACTCCCATCAAGCTTAGCTACTAAGTTAACATTTTTACATCATCCATTCATTATAAATCTTGCATAGAATTATTCAAGTTTACAGCTAGAACATAATTTCAAATGCATAACAAGCCAATTGTGTGTATATGTTTGGTGATAAAAGACAAATGGGACACTTCAAAGTTTTAACCTGTTCAACAAAATACTTTACTGTGATGAAACTTCTTCATACATTGACTTTACTTTTAAATGCAAATAATTTCCTTTTTTTCCCCCACTGATGTCATTTAAGCAAAAAAAAAAAGACACATCTGTGTTAGCTGTGAAAAAAAAAATTACGTAACGTTATCTCACATCTATTCCAATTTCTCAACCTTTTTTTTCCCCCTCCAGAGATTAAGCTTGGTTTTCTTTTAGCAATGCAAAAGTAGGACAGATATAGCAAAAATTTGGATTTCAGACTGAGGCAATTTTGTATATCGCCCTCGTTTCACAGCCTGTTCCCTGTTTATGTTTCTTTAAAGTTATATATTAAGCTAAAAGCTTATGTAATGTCCACAGTTTTGGAGCAAAGCCAATGCTGCTGCTGTCACAATTTACACTGCACCTGCTGTAGTACTTATTCAATATGAGTTAAACTTCAGAAACATAATTGCATGGTTACCATTTGCAGAAAGTGATTTTGGTGCCTTTTTAAAGAAATCACTGCTCCAAGGTCCCTTGTGTGTCGGGTTATTGAAAATGGACTCAGTAGAGGCCCTTTAGAAAACTAATAACAGCTCCTACGAGGAGACGGCAGAGAAAAGAGAACGTCCCGCCTACCACAGTCCACCGCTCCCATTTATCTCTCAGCTTTCTCATTAGCCCCTGGCTAATCCTGCCAGTGACAGTTATTACTCTAGCTAACAGTCCTAATCAGTGTCCTGGATATTACTGAATGTGCACACAGTGACATCCTGGTTGTCCTTTTCATGACACCTCTTTATGACTCTCCCAGGCCTTTATAAAAAAAAAAAAAAAAAAAAAGGAATCTTAATGTTGTGGCCTTTTTTTTTCTTTCTTCCGCTTTTACAAAGATTTACACAAAAGGTTGTCACTTGTTGAATTGGATTTAATCAATAACACCTGAGGAGTGAAACACCGTCTCAGGTCTTCGGTTAAATTCATTAGATCATTAGGCGGCTAGTGCAAACGATAAGAGAGCGAAAGATGGAGGCTGTTGTCGCTGAGAGCGTTATAGGCGTTAGAAATGTGTGACCTCTTTATGCGTTTGCGGTTCGCAGCCTTTTAGAGCCTTGCAAAAGTATTCAAACCTCTCGATCTTTTTCAAAATGTTCCATCTCCGGGCGTCTCTCCGCCTCTCGGTCACCTGTCAGAACTTTGTCGCGAGAAGCTGCACAGACGCATTCAGCTGCTCCCTCAGATCCCGTTTCTGCTGCGACTCGATCGATATCGACAGGTGAGCCCTGCTCCCGTCGGCCCGGGCAGATGGTCGTGTGCTGCAGGGCCCGTAATGCGTAAAGCAATCATTGCTTGTAAAATCTGGCACAGCTGGGAGGTCGTCGCCGTGCACGGTGCATAAACTTTTATTATGCTTTTACATAAACGATTAAAGCGACTTGCTGTTTAAATGAGTCTGCACCTGACATTGGAATCACATGCTACCCACGCTGCGCTGTCAGCAAATTGCAGCCCAAAGTGGAACACAGCGGGCTGACTCGGGGGATTGATGCTACGTGCAAAAGATCAGCAATTTTCTGGTGTTCTCAGGCTTACGCCAGACGATTCCCAAAGTGCCCGCTGATCCCTGTGTTTGTGGACAGCGAGATCCTCAGCCAAAGTGAAAGCAAAGACGGCTCCGTGGTGGTCACCGAGAGACGCTGCACCATCGACGTGGAGGCCCCCCGGCTTCTCAAACGAGTATGTCTAATTGCTCCCTCAACAGAGCCGGCAGCCAAGAGTTCAAGCACAACAGTTGATGTGATCAGATCGTTTTCCCTCAACAGTTTGATGCTTCTCTTTGTTCCGCATTTAGATTGCAGGTGTGGAATATCTGTACTTTATTCAGAAGAACACGCTGAATCGCAGAGACAGGACGCTTCGCATCGAGGTCCACAACGAGACATTTTCCAGCAGAGTCATCGTCCGGGAATGCTGCAGCTACACGGTGAGCCGACCGAAACGCCTATTCAGGTCAACAAGAGCTCTGTGTCTTTACTGTTTCACCTTTTTCATCTTTTTTTTTTTTTATTTATTATGTTTTGCACTTGTGGAGCATTGTTTTAATGGGAAAGCAGCTTTGTTTTATGTTCCAATAACAATTCTGATCTTTATTATGCACTATCTCAGACCTCGTGGTCTTATCTCTTAAGGAGTTTGATTGAGTTACCTGCAGAAAAAAAAAAAAATCTTGTTAAATTTACTCCATCATCATCTTCTAATTATGATTCCTTTCAATTTCTTTTATTTTTTTTATTTGTCCTCCTCTGCAGGTTCATCCCGAGAATGAGGACTGGACCTGCTTTGAACAAACAGCTAGCCTTGATATTAAATCCTTCTTTGGCTTCGAAAGCACAGCAGAGAAGATAGCCATGAAACAATATGCTGGCAGCATTAAAAAGGTTGGTTTACAAAACCGGCCTATGAATATTTGATCAGCCTTCTGTATTTGCTTCAATTATTTATTTTTATTTTGTTTTCTTCAAACCTAAACAAGCTCGTGTGTCCTCCGCTTGTTCAAGGGTAAAGAAATAATTGAGTACCACCTCAGAGAGCTGGAGGAAGAAGGAGTAACTCACATACCTCGCTGGATGCCCCCCGTTGAAGGAGGCCTCCTCTCTGCTGTCCCAGTGAGTGGTGCCGCTGACGGGCTTCCTGGCAAAGACCTGGCCAATCCCACAGAGCTGCTGACCAGTTCAAATGATGGTCAGTAAATGTGATCACTTATTAGTTCCATGCGAGTTTGTCGATAGACACCAGCGGTTGGTCAGTCCTGCACAGTCGGACAAATTATAGATCCATCCATTGACTTGTTCAGATCACTTTTGTTTTTGTCTGTTGCTTTTTTTTTTCTTTCTTTTTTCTTTTTAAACCTATTTGATTCAAGTCAAGTATACATTTTTGATCTCAAAAGGAAATTAAATATACTCCTTTAATTACAGAGTTATTGTAGACGGTGATTGCTGTTGCCTGGAAAGATCTCCTGTAGCGATCTGTGTTAACAACAAGCTAGAAGAAACCTCTGACTGAAGACACTTTATTATTAATGAAGTCTCTTGTTTTGTCCATCAGTTCATCTCCTTTTTCATACATTTATTCATAAGTTTGTCTCTCCATCATGCTATGTTTTCTACCCGTCTGTCCATCCATCTTTACAATCGAGGGAACGCAGGGATTTTAATAAGCCGACAAAACTGACCAATCCCCTGCAAAACTGCGATTGTAACCCCTGGCCATTTCTCTTTGATGCATGCCGTATGTGCTAACTCGGTATCGTAAATGCGTTTTGACTTTTAGACAAGTTGGACGCAGACTACATCAGACGTTACCTTGGTGATTTAACGCCTCTGCAGGAGAGCTGTCTCATCCGACTGCGCCAGTGGCTCCAGGAAACCCACAAGGGCAAGGTCACATAAACACGAGCAGATGAGTTTGTGCTGTTGCGTTTAGACTTGAGCCAGCTTTACTGCTGACAGACCTCATTTTAAGCATAAGATGTTTTCATATGCATGTCAAGTTTTGATTTTTGTGTGTGTTTTTAACAGTTTGGTTTCATTGGACAAAAATATGAATAAGCTGGTATCTGGTGTCACAGAGAACTTGCAGCTTTAAAAGATATTTGTATTTTGTACAGGCAGAACTTCAACACAATCATTTTTATTAAGACAAAATATCTTTTTACACTGTAGGTCACATTAACCAAGTTAACACTATTATTTTTGATGTTTTAATCATACTTTTCAAAACACCAGAGGGTGCTTTTTAATTATTATTATTTATCAGTTACTGTGTGGCAATTGTTGAAGTTTGTTTTGACTTCTGCTTCTCTGTGTGCAGATCCCCAAGGATCAGCACGTGCTGCGCTTCCTCAAGGCCAGAGATTTCAACATGGACAAGGCCAGAGAGTTTCTGTGCCAGTCTCTGACCTGGAGGAAGCAGCACCAGGTGGACTTCCTGTTGGACACATGGGAGCGCCCACAGCTGCTTCAGGATTACTACACCGGCGGGTGGCACCACCACGACAGAGGTAGGTGGTTGTCAGAGAGTCGGCAGTTATTTAATCAAATACAAGTTCTATTATTTTTGCTTTTGCAGTAAATTCTGATGCAGTGCATCATTTAGGCCGAAAACAATTTCATCTTCAAACAGATCCGCTAATGAACTGAGCTGGAATTAAATAGCATATTTTGCACTTTTCTTATTAGCCAAGACAACTTCCTGCTGTCCTAATTAAATCAGTTAGAAACTGCTGAACAGAAATAAAATGGAATTATGAAAGGCGTCGTCTGTGTTTTACTAAATCTGTTCATTTCAAACTAGCTTTCGTTGGTGGGCTGAGTTAGTCACCAACACTCCAATCTTCTTTTGCAGGGAACGTGTTCAAGTGCAAATCTATGTCATGAATGTTTTCTGCAATATCCATCCAGGCGTCCTTATTTGTTTTGTTTTTTTTCTTTCAGTGTTTATCTCTTTCTTTTGCACTTTAATGCTTCATGTAGTCTTATTATCAAACATCAAATTTTCATCTGTTGTTTCTGCATGAACAATCTTTGTCTTTACAAATTGTTACTCAATTCAGGCAGTGGGAGGTTGATTACCTTTCTCTCATCTGCAGTTCACCCGAGCCCGAAAAGCATTCTGGGGAAAAAAAACGAATCCTGTAGATGCTTACTACTCTTGTTTTTCCACTTTTTACTCGCACGCATGTTACATTTCTATGTATTCAGTTCTGCTCGGTGTGAAATGTGTTGTTCAGATGGCCGCCCTCTGTATGTTCTGCGTCTTGGTCAAATGGACACCAAGGGCTTGGTGCGAGCGTTGGGGGAAGAGGTTCTGCTGAGACAGGTAACAGGAACACGCACACACATATATGTTAAATTTAAGACAAAAACCATTTATCAAGACATGTTCACTGTGTAAACAGGTGCTTTCCATTAACGAGGAGGGACTGAAGCGCTGTGAGGAGAACACCAGACTCTTTGGTCGACCCATCCGGTGTCCAAACAATCATTTATACTAACATGTTGGGTGTTTCATAGCTTCTTTAGCTTGAATAAAGTTGCTAACTTTCATGTGTGTGTGTGTGTTAGCTGCTGGACATGCCTGGTGGATCTGGAGGGTCTAAACATGCGTCACCTGTGGAGACCGGGAGTTAAAGCCCTCCTGAGAATCATTGAGGTGGTCGAGGCGAACTACCCAGAGACTCTGGGCCGCCTGCTCATTCTGCGAGCTCCCAGGGTGTTTCCAGTCCTTTGGACTTTGGTGAGGGAAAGAAAAAAAAAAGAAAACTTGCTTTTGATGCGACTCTATCTATGTGTATGTATGAAGTTGTTAGCTACAGATTTAGAGTTTTTGTGAGCTGAAGTGCTTAATAGTCGGGTGAAAGCAAGTGACACGAAAGAAGAAGAGCAAAGAAATAAAATATTGTCAAATAAAGATAATTATAGCCACAGAATATGCAGGGACCGCGGTGTTATTCCATCATTGCCGAAGCAATATGCAGTTGAGAAGGATAATAACAGCACTAAACAAAAGAAATACCCATGAATATAACATTATGCAGGAAAGCTCTATGATAATTTAGCAGTTTGCTTCTGGTTCATGTAAATGATGCATCCAGTTATTGATGAACAGATAATGAAATTATAAATGAATATAGAGAATGCGCTACGATGCAGATGTGGGTGCTTAGTAACGCCATCATCCAGCCAACTCATTTATTCCTCTCACATGAATAATTCATTGCTTATTGATTACTTTTTTTTTTCCCCCTGTCTGAGTTCATAATGAGGGACCCTGCTGTTTCTCGCATATCCCAATACCTGTTGTGTTCTCGTTTCCAGGTCAGCCCCCTGATTGATGAAAACACTCGTAAGAAGTTTTTGGTCTACGCTGGGAGAGACTACCAGGGTCCCGGAGGCTTAGTGGACTATATCGACAGAGAGATCATCCCCGACTTTCTCGGAGGGGACTGTCTGGTAAATTTCTTTTTCTTGCATATCCCGATACCTGTTGTGCTCTGGTAAATTCCCAGTTTAATTGAAACAGATTATTGGTGTTTTTTCCTATTGAACATATTGACATTTTGTCACATTTCAGTCCTGAAACTTGTAGCTTTTTTGACAAACCAGCTCCAGCTCATAACTGTTGAGTGAAAAAAAAATGTTTTTTTTTTGTTTTTTGTTTTCAAATTCTTTTTGCCCCACTTTTTTTTTTTTTTTTATCATTCATCTTTGCAAAATTAGCTCAGACCCGGGTAGCGATCGTCTATACTCAGGAAAGCATTCACTCTGTTCCACAAATTCCCAATCAAAATGTATATCTTGACTTTGACTATGCCGTTCTAGCATGGGTATATACTCTGATCTAAAATATGTCATTGCATTTTTGGCTGCAGGTTTGGGGCATTTTGGGTTCCTCAGACAGGATTGCCATATATTTAGCTAAACCCATCTTGCAGCTCTGACTAGTTCAAGCAAGCCTTTCCACAGCATGTTGCTGCCATCTTCATTTCCCATTGTAGAAAAGTTTAGTTTTTTTTTTCTTTTTTTTGCCACATATACCCTTTTTGCAAGTAGACAAAAAACACTTCATTTATACACCACCTCTGACCAGAGCAATTTTCCAGCGCATTGTGTTGTTTGATCAAATACAATAAAATACATGGGTGTTTGTGTTTGCAGCGTGGAATGGGATAAGGTTAAAGTTGTGTGATCACGTTCACTAAGTACTGTAAGATCAATTATCATTAAATCCTAAAAACCTTGGCTCTGAGGCAAGCTTGGTCTGTATTTATTAATAGTAATAAATACAAGTAGAAGAAATTGTTCTTTTTTTTTTCACCTGATGCTGATTTTATAACTTCAGCTGCTCAGTCTTTTGAGAACACCTTTGATTTATTTATCTCTTCATATCGAGCTAAAAGCTGTCAATGGATAACAGGTAGAGATGGGCCGATCAGGTTTTTTCCTGCCGATTCTGATCACACATGACGGCCGATCACTGATACCGATCACATAATTATTATTTTATTAATCATAAGCACTGCCGGTTACAGTATGTGGAAAAAGTAACCATGAATTCACCTTAATTT
>NW_015113115.1:399454-399782 GCF_001443285.1 Poecilia latipinna | reverse complement strand
GCGATCACCGATAATACATTTTTCACGGAAATCGGACAATTATGATCGGTGGCCGATCGATCGGCATACCTCTAGTAACAGGTCTGGACTGGGAGTTGCTCGCTTTGTCAGTTTTTTTTTTTTTTTTACTATGCAGTGATTCTGTTATATTATCCATCTGCATTTTATCTTACAACGCTTTGCTTCAATAAACTCCAGCCCTCTGCTTCAAAAGATTTGCAAACTGCATCTACAAAGTGTAGAAATGCAAAAGAGACAACGATTTTTTTTTTTTTTTTTTTTTTTTTTTTTTTTTTTTTTTTTCCTCGGGGGGGGGGGGATTTTTTAT
>NW_015113115.1:354294-396336 GCF_001443285.1 Poecilia latipinna | reverse complement strand
TTTTTTTGGACTGTGTCCTCGGTAGGGTGACAGTATTCATAGTTCAAATAAAAATTTGCCTTTTATTCAAAGCACCGCAAGATGGATTTCTACTCCTTTTTTTAAATTAGCTTAGGCCTGCAGAAGCTCGTTAGTGTCTAATGGCCTTGATTTTACATTATTTATTTTTTTTAAACAGTAATAGTTGCCGTTTTTTACCCAAACACCTTGCCTACTTGTTTCTGCAGTGCACTTAATCTGTGAATTTCAACCAATCTAAGCCATTCAAACATTCAGACATACTGACCTTTTCTTCAATCAACCTTCTGAAACATGAGGTGTTTTTTTTTTTTTTTTTTCCAAAAGCTCAGCTGAATTACCATGACTAAAGCCTTTATTTGTGAGCAGCAGTATTAGCCTGAAATCACCTTTATGATTATAGCTGTTACAACTTTGTTCTGAAGTATTTCGGAACAAAATAACGCCGCAGACAAAAGGGGAAGGAAGCCTTGAACCACTGAACTTACTGTTTTCGTTGTTGTATTTCATATATTTTCCACTAAGTAAAATACTTGCAAACAAGCCACCACATCTTCACTGTGTACTTATTGTGTTCTCGTTTTCTTCTCTGCCGTCCAGTGCGACGTCCCCGAGGGCGGCGCTGTCCCCAAGTCCCTGTACCGGACGGCGGAGGAGCTGGAGAACGAAGAGAACTGCCTCTTGACCGACTCCATCTATAAGAGCGCCAGCATCTTCAAAGGAGCGCCTTATGAGGTGCACTGGCAACTTCTTCCACTTCCTTTGGCCGGCTTGAGTCCTGCCCATTAAAGTTGGAACAATTCTGTTCATTTAGTTTAATTTCTGCATTTTGTTTTAGACTACGCTGCCACCAAGTGGAAAATAACGTACATTGCACAATTCCAAACCATCTTCCACATCCTTTTTCAGGTGCTGATCGAGATCACAGAGGCCTCGTCTGTGATCACCTGGGACTTTGATGTGTGCAAAGGAGACGTGCTCTTCAACATTTATCATTCCAAGCGGGCCCCTCAGCCTCAGAAGAAAGACTCCCTGGGAGCTCACGGCATCGCCTCCCTCGGGGCGGCGAACACTCAGCTGATTGATAAGAACTGGGTGCTGGGGAAAGATTATAGCATGGTGGAAAAAGCCCTCACCTGCCGCGAGGGAGAAAGTGTGCAGGTAGCAGATTTTCTGATAGCAAACTAATGGGATGTTACATTTGTCGTGTCAAAATACTCGTCACCGGCCAAATCCTCCTCTTCCTGTCGAGACAGGGCTCCCACGTAACGCGCTGGCCCGGTTTCTACATCCTGCAGTGGCGCTTCCACAGCTCCGCAGCCTCGGCCGCCTCCAGCCTGCCTCGGGTGGACGACGTCCTGGCCACCCTGCAGGTCTCCTCCCACAAGTGCAAGATCATGTATTACACTGAAGTACTGGGTTCCCATGACTTCAGGTAAACACACTTTGAACCTCAGCTGTGTTGGTTTTCTTTACATTGTTATTTATCTCCGATGCACAAAAACGAATTTGGCTCGGATTTAGGGAGTGACAGAAATTCAGCTAAATGTCGGAGCTGATTGTTGAGGTCATATAGACCGTGGTGGTTGTGTGAGACTGAATTCTTCTTTTTGTGCTTTGCTGCTGTTTCAGGGGCTCCATGACCAGTCTGGAGTCTTGTCAGAGTGGTTTCTCACAGCTCAGTGCCGCCACCACTTCCTCCAGCCGATCCTGTGCCAGCTCAACTGTTTCAAGGTAGCACCCATCCAAAGGCAAAAAGGGCACAAAAACTTTATTCTTTTTAACATCATTAGACCTGTTTCACATGTCTGTTTGACAGTAAAGTTTACTCATACTCTTAGATATTATTTATGCCATGAATTTAACTTGCTAGTAAATGTGTAATAACATAATATGACACTACAGGGAGGAGTTTTCGATGACATGAAAGGCTGTTTGAACAGCTGGTCCTTTCGTGACGTTGCTGTTATTGACCACTAGATGTCAGTGTTGTCGCTGACTTGGACGGCACTCGGTTCTACATTGTAGCAGCAGATCGCCTCTGCTTTTAATGTGATGTGAAATAACTGTTGTAATAAAGCAAATCTTCATATTCCTACTGTTCTGAAGAGTGTCTGATTTAGTCATGTTGTGTTGGGCTTACACTGTGAGAACAAGAATGAGTGTTTGGGGGTGGATTTCAAAGTGCATATAGCGCACTCTACAGATTTCATGAGACTTTTTTTAGTTTTTAATTTTTTTTATGCTGCTTAGTGTTCATATGCAGCTCATTTGAATTCAGTCTCGCAATCCCCTGTGATCTGGCACTGGGCCAGACAGTCGACTGATTTACATAAAACTTTAATTTCCATATACTTATCAGATGCTTCCAGCTAAAACTTAATTGAATTTCCTTGTGTTATGTTTTTTTTTTTTCCACTTTCTCTATTTGCAACAATTGTGTCATGTATCCTCTCATCCTAACATTATTTAAAATCAGGTAACTCAGACTTTCTAACCACCCACTTGAACAAGATCCTTATCTAAGGCAGATATCACAGGAGATAAAGAAATAAAACAAACACATCATCAACTCTTTCTTTTAATATTACACAAACGTGTTGTGTAAATATGTTTATGCCTCATTACAACCAAACTATTTTGTTATTTTGGTGGCATTTTATGACTGATCAACACACAAGAGCTTGTTTCTGAAAGCCTGAGAACAAGTTATAGTTTTCTAAATGTTACATTGATTTGTATTCAACCCTCTTTATTCTGTTACCACTTAATAACATAAATTTTATAAAACTGACTTTAGGGGAGACCTATTGTAAAATGTGATGTGAAACATGTATCATTTTCCTTCCACCTTATATTGGTGTACTCCAATATAAAGCCTAACAAAAAAATAAATAAATAAATGGTTGCTAGGTGACAAAATGTAGAAAAAGTCCAAGCAGTAGGAAGACTTTTGCGAGGCTTCGTATGCTTGATTATTTTTCACTGTGGCGTAGTCACGGTTTACCGGATACAGGTTTATGAAGGAATGTGTGCAGACCTGCGTGGTTCACGTCAAGCGTTGAGTCATTTCATTATAGCTGAACTCTGTGAATAGCTGTTGCGGTTCTGCATGCAGGCTAAGCTTCGGTACCATTATGCCTCAAGGAAAACGCCATCATTATTAGCAATGTCTATAATAGTCATTCTAGTTTGTGTTAACATGGAAACACTAATTAGGGAGCGCTAAGGTGTCGGAGACAAAATTCTTTTAGCAGATTCTGTTGCAATCAAGAAATTAAAATGACAAATTGACCGAGTGGTGAACTTTGGAAAGAAGGGGAGGTTCTTATTACTGGTTTGGACGACTTTAATAACTTCAATTTATTTTGGTGATATTTTAGTTGGTGATATTTTCGTTGCATCATAGGAAAATCTAAGGTTATCTATGTGTTCAGAGAATTTGTGAAAGCTTGACTAATATTATTATGCCCATTTTGTATTTAACCGTTGCATAATTACATTATTCATCCTGGTAGTAGAGTATTTTTGAAGAATTATGGGGATAAACATGTCAACATGCATGTCAAAAATCACTCAAAAGAAGTTTGTCTTCACAATTTGACATCTTTAAATTGGTCTCTGTCTCTTTAAGGAGCATCCTAGCCTTTCCGACACAGTGCCTTCATCACATCATCACAGCAAAGCTACTCCGTGATGCCATTTTCAGCCATTCTTACGAGCGTTAGACTGAAAAGTAGTTCGCACGAGAAGCTCAGTAGACCAGCTAATTGCTGCTGCCACTAGTCTGGTGGAGCAGAGCAAAGAAGGCGCATTAGAGGGGTGCAGTTTGCATTTTTATCATCAAAAAGTCTCTTTCTTTGACATTTTGATGATCTAAAAACATGCAAATGTGAAAAAAGGAGGGGGAAAAAAGGACACTTTTAAAGGGCAAATCCTTTTTTGACAGAACTGTATAGACTTACAAACAATACTGCATGTAAAAATGTCTCGGAAAATCTCCACCGGCTCCTGCTTGTCAATATTTAAACACGTCTAATTATCTGAACTTTGCTTCCTCAAAAAAACAAAACAAAACTGAAAATCCAATCTGCAAAGTCTTGCTGCCGTCCTGCATTAGCATTCCTCATAAGCTGCTAACTGAGTAAACTTTCCCACCACAATGGGGAAAGTGAGTGTGTGGCGGAGCGAATTAAAATCGGTATTGAATAATACAGCTGTCGAGAATGCGAGATCTCTTAATTCTCTGCTGAGCGCAGCAGGCAGAAAGAACCCCCCACTGAAAACACGCTGCTGAAATATTCTCAGGCTCTTTGTTTCACATATAACCTGATATAACCTTCAGATTAAACACGGATGGAAACATGATGATGTTTTCTGTTTTCTCAACTTCAGCATTGGGATTTGTCAACACAGGGTTTGTTTCATTTTTAATTAATTATTATTTTTATTTTTTTTTGCATTGACAATCAAAACAAAAAAAAAGTAACAATGAAGGTTGTACTTTGCTAAATAGCTCACC
Organism: Poecilia latipinna; assembly: GCF_001443285.1. NCBI lineage: Eukaryota > Metazoa > Chordata > Actinopteri > Cyprinodontiformes > Poeciliidae > Poecilia > Poecilia latipinna. The sequence continues at coordinate 391,796 of NW_015113115.1, read as the reverse complement.
CTACAGGTGACCTCTGAACGGACGCTGCAGCTGACCGACGGACGGACGCTGCAGCTGACCGACGGACGGACGCTGCAGCTGACCGACCGACGGACGCTGCAGCTGACCGACCGACGGACGCTGCAGCTGACCGACGGTTGCACTTAAAATCACTTGTAAACTACTTATCTTTCCAGTAGTTTCCCTCCATCCACCAGCCGTTGTAGGGCAAATGGGATGATTCCAACTACATTTGATAATGGAAATGAAAATCCTGTCGGCCAGAAGGCTGCGGAGTCTCGCTGTGGTGTGCAGGCTCATTAAAACTTAAGCTGTGTTTCATTTGCTTCCTTCTGACAAACTTGACCTTCCCACTAATTGAAAAGGAGAGCTCTGGATTAGTGCACTAAATTATCTTTTGCAGGCTCGATACACTGGAGCAGAAACCGTGCGCCACAGTTTAAATGCAATATGTACAACGACGGCAACAAGTAAACGTGTGAGCCTCCTCTGAGGTCCAGGCGGTTCAACTAATCTCACGCCGCCAAGGCCGGAATTTACTTTCTGACTCGACGCACGGCAGGGTTTATTAACAAGTTCACAAACAAATAGACACGGTCACATCTGTTTTATTGCCGATGCTTCAAGGCATTCCTCATGTCTTCCAGCATTTTTTATTTTTCCCCAACCAGAAACATCATCAATCAGCCTCTGGTTTTGGGCATTTTGTCTGGTGGTCTACTCTGCAAAGGGCTGCTGGAATTCTCTATAACTTGTTTTGATTTTATCTTTCTCAAAAGAAAAGGAAAAAAAAAAAAATCAAACTTGGTTTTATTTCTGTGGTATTTTCTCTGCTCGCTGACCTCCACGGTTGACATTTCCATCTCTCTCTAAGTGGGTGCCGAGCTGTGCGGGTCACAGTGGGCCCTGGCCTCTTTAAATGTTACTGTGGGAACACACTCATTTATCCACTTGCTTGTTCGGACAGAATACCGAGTTTCGCCAGCGTGTTGTGTGCCTTGGGTAATAATCCAAAATGTATTGCTCGGAAATATGCTTGTTAGATCAATCTGAAAAAAAAACAAAAAAACAAAACTGTTTTGGTTCTATTACGTGTGAAATGAAAACTAGAGGATAATCTCTCTGAAGACTGAAGTTTTTAAGACGGTTTAAATTAATAGATTCTCTTTCATTTCCTGCAAATTCAGCTCTTTCAATCAGAAGTTTTTAAGTCCTGGACTTGCCTTCTGGAGGAGATGTTTAATGCATGACTCGGAAACTTGGATCCAAATGCAAACCTATGTGCAGGGCAGGCCCACCTCTGTACATCTACATAGGGGCCAAAAAGTTCATTCCATATGATTACATGTTTATTACAGAACAAACATTGTTGAAACTGTAAAAAAAAAGATTTTTCTAATCTTTGTTTACAGCTTGTGAAGCCAGTCTGAGAATATCTGAAAATTGCACAAGACCAATAAAAAGGTATTTTGGACACAGATATGTGATTTTATGATCAGCAGAATCAGGGAAGGCTGTTGACTTGACTGTCATTGACGACTTTCCTAATAGCAGACGAGCCACAAAAGGTCACTGCTGCAGATCACGGCAGCCATTGCACTGGAACGGTGGGAATGTGGGCTGTAGTCACTCCTGAACCAGATGTTTCAGAAACATCTCCCCTGCGCTAAGAAGAAAACGGACTGGACTCGGTGATCCCAACTCGACGTGCCCGTTGTTTCGCACAATTGAATTAGATGGCTAAACTGCCTCGCTAGCATCCAATCAAGTTCTACAGAGCTCTGTTATTGAAAGACCCCGATGCTAACCACTGTTCAGACCATTTAGAAAAAAAAAAAAAGAAAAGAAATTAGTCAATAATATTCTAATTCATTGAGAGGCATGTTACAACGTCTTATTCTTCGAGTGACATGGAAAAACCTTATTCCTGTCCATTACAGGTATTCCGTATATGTATGTTGGTCCTTAATACTTGGATAACTGTGTGTTTTTTTTTCCATCAGACAGTGAAGAGTGTCGTTTGAGGCATCTCTCTTTGGTCCTCTCGCCTGTCAAGCCTTACCACCCCTCAATGAACACAGGTTTGCCTTGCTGGAAGGCAGTGTTGTTGGCAGTATTCCCAGTGAGGTAGCCATGGCCTGAATAAAGAATAGTCTAACGGGGAGTAAAGGAAAACAGAGTATTAAGGAAAGAAGATTTGGATTTTCACTAGCTTGGAATGCCAACTTGATTGTCAGTCCCTCCTTTTTTATTTTTATTTTTTTTAAACATTCAGACTTTGCTGAAGAATGATGATGTTCAAGTGGGATGCAACTTGTCCTGAGCCGGGCCATCATATTATTCTGTGTTTTTTTTTTTTTTCATGTCCCACTGGATCAGAAAGTATACTAGTGCATAATGTAATGCTTTTTCATTCACCATGACAAGCTGAAATAATTTATCGCCAATTCATTTTTAACTGCAGACTTACTTCACGATCAGACAGCATTGCTTTTGCTGGCAGGATAGTCGATCGATAAGCTTGCCTGACCCCACACGACCCCTCCTAGCTCCTATTTTTTCATCGCTTATGCTTGTATTTTGTAACGTTAAACTGGATGTTTTACGTCTGAAGTTAGAGCACTTTTAAATGAGGAAAAAAATAAGAAGAATTCAGATTCATTTATTAAAATAAGCTTCTTCTAATTAGATCTGAGGAGTTCAGATACATCTCTGTTTGAACTTTTTTTTTTTTTTTACATCAGTGAGCAAATCTAGGATGATTTTGTTTTGAGCCTATTTGGCACTGGATACATAAAAGCTGCCTGCCCAACATGAAAAGGCCAAGACAACTTTATATCCTCCTTGTATGTTAATGCAACTATTGTTAAAATAAATGTTTAAGCATCCGATGAAGAGAAAGAAACACTAAAAGCTCATTTAAAGCATATTGTTTACTGAGAAGTGTGACTTCTAAACCACAAGGTAATCCCGATCTAAGAAAATAAGATTTGAAATTATTTAACACGGAACCCAACAATCAAAACTATTTTCTCCCAATACGTTATTCAGGATAAAGTGATCAGTTGTATTGAATGCAGCAACCAGATCCAGCAAATTAAAAACCTATGTCAATGTACTCTCAAAAATTTATACATTCTTGAAATTACTTATTATTAAGGCATTTAGTTTAAGCTTGTTCAAAAGAGATTTGATCCCTGGACCCTTTGATAAATGACCAGAGTATTTACTGTCTGTGGTATTTGAAGCGCAATACAGGAGGGCTGTTTCTTTTATTAAATGTATGGGAACCCCATCATGGCACCGGATTGTAGATGTCAGGTTGTGGACAGTTTCTGTCCAAGATACTTAACTGCAATAGATTTTGGAGGTAGAGGAGACATGACCGACATTTCCAGAGGTCGGGCGCATGCTTTTTGTCTCTTTCTCAGAGTTTTGAAAAATAAGAGTTGAGGCGAGAAAGCTGGGAAGGGGGTTTGTCAGGCTGCGGCTGGAAATTATCATTATTTTTTTTTCCACCTACAAGTTTACTGTATTGGATTTGCTTTTAGTGAACTTTCGAAACAAGGTGCAGGAAATAATTTTCGTGGCTCTGCCTTAGAGTGGTAGAACGGCTCCGATGGGCATCTGGGAATATGAGTCTTGACAGGTTTGCCTATTGTATTTGCCAGAGGCAAACTCATCGCCTGTCAGAGCTAAAACGACTTTGACTGGTGTATTTCCCATGTTTGTATTCTTTGGATTCCTGATCCTGACGCAGAAAATGAACAATCTCTCGGCACGGCGGTCGCTGCAGACCGAACCCGACTGCGGGCCCTGTCACGACAGCCCCTGCTTTCTGCCATCCCTTCTCCGTTTGCCCCTCCTCTCTGTCTGTCTGTCTGTCTGTCTGTCTTCTGTGAGGGGTGTGAGGCGTCGTGGTAGTAATTGCCTTCCAGACTGGCTCGGGTTCTGGAGCCGAGGATCTTTCAGCTGTGATCTGTTAAGCCTATTACATACTTGTTGAGAGAAGACACACGATCCTGCGTGTGTGTGTGCGTGCGTGTGTGTAAAAGCCAGAATGTGAGAGCCAATTTGTGGCACTTGCTCTGGCATCCACAAATTCCCTCTGTGTTGAAATTTAGTTAAGCCTTTGTACTCTAGATTATCAGCACTTCAAAACAAAAACAGCAATAAATTCAGACAGCTGTGACTCCTAAAACCCACTGTGTGTCGCCAAAATGAGCAAACCGTTTATCCCTGTTGTAAATTTGATTTAAAAGGACACACTTTGATGTTCATTTACAGCCCTACCTCCGATAGTACATGCACCGGAGATTTCATGACTAAAATGTTCATTAGAAAGAACGCAGTTTGAGGTTTTTTAATACTGTCCGTGTGACTTTATTTCAGAAGTAGACGTTTCCCTTTCTTAAACTTTGAGAATTAACAAACTCTTCCTTTCATAAAGTCCACAGGTGACTGAGCAGCTAACGTTCAGAATCTATTAAGTGCAGAAAACTCTCTTCGCAGGTGAACGGATCAAGAAGAGTCAGCTGAAGCAAAGAACCCATTGAAGCATTAATAAAAGCCTTGCGCTTACTGTACAGAAATATTTGACATTTTGAGACAAATCAACGCATTTAAAAGTGTCCAGAATTGCAGATGAAGTCTCTACTCAGAACTTAACCACAGTGCTAGAAGTTAAGGGCTTTACAAAATTTAAAGTAACTTCACTCTGATATGAAGCATGTTACACCATTGATTTGACACAGTTTGATTTGTACAAACGCCACATGGAGTCCGGCATAGTGAAATAATTCTCATAAATTACTAACATGAGATGGAAAATGTACACACACCTGAAATAATTAATCATAATTAGTTTAGATCTTTCCTGTGCGCCTTATTGAACGGTAACTAAGATCCTCCCTGCTGCTTTTAATAATCAAGGCAGCTCAGAGACTTGCCATGCCTCATGGCCACATCTACATGATAAGCTGGGAAGTTGTTTTCACAAAGTATGCTTAAGCTTTCTCTCTTGTGCCGTTGCTATGACAACACAGACATGAATAAAGCAGCTAGAAAATGAATGAACAGGTCAGCAAATCCAGTGCGAGTCTAGTGTACATATTTAGAGACTTTAGACTGCTACTGATGGTAACATTTATAGAAAGCGCCTCCATTGGCCTGCTGTGTTTTTTTTTTTTTTTACATGTAGGTGGTGCAGGTGGTGGTAACCATATGTGAAGGAGGCGCTGTTGTATGCACGCTTGGACCCATATGATTAAACAAGGAAGCCTGCACAGTTTGGCATCTGTTGTTGCATTTGTGTAATTCAGTGTGGGAAATCTACAGCTACGGCTTAGCCTGCAGGTCATTTATTATGCATAAAGACCAGAAGCATGTTCAGATGCTTGAGCTGCAAATATGTTTGTGTAAACATATTTGCAATATCTTCCCTTGGGGGGGGGGGGAAAGAAAAAAAGAAATGAACTACTTTAAATTCTGTCCTCTACTACAGATATATATGTTTCCCCCCCTCCCCACTGGAACCAGGCTTTGTCTGATTTCATCAACGCAGAACTTTGTAGTGATACTCACTGAAAGTTTTTAAAGTATCACTTTTCACCAAGGCGACCTCAAACACACACCGAGAGCTACAGTGGGACCTGAGGAAAATGAGATCCGGCTAAGACTTGCAAATTGCTGTTTGCATCTCCTATTCATCCTATGTGAATGAGCTTATTCAAAGAAAAATGGGCAAAAATTGTAACTTTTAATTTGTTGCGAACCTTGGGACACTTTTATAAGTGATGTGTGAAATGTCACTCAGGAAGTTGACATGTAATGCTACAATAAAAGGGAATAACCTGATTTGAAACAAATACGTTAGGCTCTGATATTTATGCAAGCAGGAGAACGAGAGCAGGATGGATGGGAGAATTGGAGTTTACCACAGGGATGGACTTCGGACTCCCTGTTTATAGAGCTTATTGTAAGCTGTGCTGATGTGCATGTAAAATGACAAATGCCTCTAAATAAAGCTGGAACGACGATCCGTAAAGGACTAGTTATCTCGCGGCGTCACAAGATGATCGGCCTTTGTTCCACCTTTTGCTTGAATCTGATCAGATAGATGGTTGTGCCGGCTCCAATCAAGTCCTGATCAAACAGTTTCTTACATCTGAATTCAGATTACCTTCCAGTCTGTGGATCAAAGGTTCCAGCCAGAGCCAGGATTACACAGCAGGAGAAGGTGGAGGGGAAAAAAAAAAAAAAAAAAAACAGAAGCCTTGAACCGTCGCAGATTTTCATTTCGAACTGATTACTCCCACGAAGATGGACTTTATAGTGTTCATTTGCAATCCCTTATTAAAAGAATTTCTGCCTCACCGTCTAACGGACAACTCCTCGTTATTTGATGTTTTTTGCAAAGCAATATCACGTAAAAAGGCAGCCTGCCCATTGACATGTGATGCCTTGAATCCAGCTATGATCCCTGTGATTATTTAAGCTTCGCTGCGCCTCTTTCACCTTTCCCACTTCAATGACACGTGGAAATTATTCTTCAGCTCCTTAATGGCTCGTGTCTTCTCTCAAATCCGCACTCGTCGACTGTGCAGCGATAGAAATTCATTGCGGTGTTTCGCCGTAGGTGAGCGAAAATTCATTCCCGTTCTCAACGGTTTTCCAGAGGCCTGCAAGATGGTCTGAGAGATTACAACTTGTGCTGAAACTGCAGTGCCACATGTGCTGCTGGGAACATCGATCCTGTACTCAGGTGGAAAAATACTTTACTGGTTGTAAGAGAATCTCTGCAACACTTCAGCATAAAGGGTCACTTTCATGGCAGATAAGAAAAGCATGTAATGCAGAAATGTAGTTTGAATGTGAAAACAAGTGCTCCGTTCGCAGTACAGGTGGTGCAACTTAAGTTGTCTGTTTTAAGAAGAAAAACTCAGTTTACCTTTTAAAATAAATGGATGCCATGTTTAGAAATAGAGTGTAACCTGTTTTTACTATCGGTGTTAAAAACTAAATTAGAGAGGCTGCTTTAGCATGGAGGTCATTTTTCACCCAACCTGTCCAAAATAGATTGCATGTTAGTGGAAAATAAAAGTACTGCACTTGAAGATTATAAGTCAAAGATTAACACAAAGCATCATGTTATTGTGAAGTGGAAGGAAGCTGATGAATGCACTTTTTCACAAGACAGATATTTTCATTTCATCTGAATATTTCCTTGGTTGGACAAATAAACAATTTTATTTCAAGTGGCAATTCCTTTTAAAGATATTGTTTTCAGTACCCTTTTTTCTTTCTGCTGCATTTTCAGATTTAAGCAATGTAACATGAATTTGGATTCTGAAAGTTTTTTTTTTTTTTCCATCTTGCAAGAGTAATAACACTTTAAAGAGCAATCGTCTTGCCTTTTTTTTTTTCTTTCACCGTTCTAGTCAGACTCCATTTGTACTCCGTAGACCGCATCGCTCGGAGACAGTCAGTTGCACTTTCAGGGAAAGAAGCGGAGCGAAGGTGACTAATGAGTCTCCGCTACATCGTCACAAATTAGTGTCCTGGGTTCAGTTTGGCACAGCGGTGGCCACGAAGGCTCCAGAGGACAAAGGTAAGGTCAGCCTCTTGGCCTGCCTGAACAGTTCAAGAGGCTGAGCACTAACCTAAAACAAGAGACACAAAGGTTGACGACGTTGATGTAACACCGATTGACCTTCCAGACCTTAACCTTCACCGGCGTGCTTGTAAATTAAATTTTCTATAATAGAACTGTCAGTCATATTTGTCTTGCTATTCTTCTCCTTTGTGGTATTTATTTATTTTTTTCAGTTTCATGTTGGTAGATTATTGCGATGTATCTAAGATCAAGATCTAATGAATTTCTCCACACACACACACACACACACACGCACACGCACACACACACACACACACCTCTCGCTCTACCTGACTTTAGATCTATTCGGCTGTGTTTTAAAGGACGAGCGTTGTCGTGTCTTGATGTGACGAGCCTGTCCTTCCTCCGGCGGACTGAAGACATGTTTGATGTGGTTGAAATATAAAAACAGCCTCAGTCACGAGCATATGCAGAGTGACTGAACTGAAGTCTCAAACAGTGGTGTCTAAAATCCTCAAGGTCTGGTATAGTGAATAAATCGGTTCTTACTTAGAATCTGTCAACTATTAATTTAATTTTTAGGTTATTCTTCCGGTGATATTTTGTTGTTTGCTCCCTGTTCTGTTTGTAGTAGCAGATTATAATCATGACTGCTCATTTGTTTGCTTAGATGTTCATGTTGTTTCCTTTGTCATTCTTTAAAAAGTAATATGCATTTTTATTACACTAAAGAACTCATCATAGTTTTTTTATACTAATTTAGAGACTGATTGCTTTATGCAATGAATCATTTAATCAGAAAGCTGGTAAAAATCTTTTTTTTTAAAGACAGGTCAATCCTCTCATTTTTTTCTACTGTACCTTCCTACTACTGTTCTTCCCTATTAATCAATATTTCCTAAGCAACTCTAGCCACCTTCCTAAAACATGAACCCATTCTTGTCTGCCTACCATCTCAAGTAATTGGTCCACATTCAGTACACTTGTTCTTTTCTCTTTTTTTTACATTGCTGGTATCATTAGAAGCAAGTCTTGTTTGCCGCTTGGAGGCAGCTGAAAGAAATAGGAGAGAAAAAAATAGGATGGTTATTAAAAGAAACTGAGGTCCAGGTGTGCAGCAAACAAAGAGGAGCTCTCAGAGAACCTAATCTTGATCTCTTGCAGCATCTCAGTCAGTTGATGAGTTAGAAATGATGTTGATGTTGGAAGTGATGGATAGCTGGAGGTGATAGAAAAAGAAGCGATATGAAAAATGTGTGTAAAAACTAATCTAAGAGTTTTAACATGTTTAACCAGAAAACTTCAGTGTTCAGTTGTTGTCTTCCAGTTACTGGGGGAAAAAAAATAGACATCCTCTTTCTCTAGTAGCAACTTCCAGTTTACTCTGCCTCTAGACGTTGTCTGGGCAAAGTGGATGTAGAGTCCATCCAGCTTTGGGTTTTCCTATTACTGGAAAAGAAGAATCCAGCTACAGGCAAAATGAGCAGTTTCCATCGTCCCCACTAAAACCTCGACTCTTTCAAAATATTTAAACTCGCCATATTCTCCTGATTGTACCCGTAAAAAACTGTCTACAGTGGTAAACTGTTGAACGTAGTCGTATTTACTATTCTGTGCCCAGTTGTGAACTGGGAGAGAACTTGGACACTTTCTGCTTTGTACACGTTTAAATAGAACGGACCATCAGGCATGAACTGAAAGGGGCATTTGCTGTGGGGCCTTAGAAAGGTGCTGGAGTTCAGCTATCTGTTGCAGTAGGATGTGAGCAAAAGAAAAAAACAACAACTCAAGTTTCCCTGGAGGAATCATTAGATGTAGAAACTATTGATGTGTCTTCGAAACGGGAGGCCAGTAATGTTGACGATGAGTGTGATGATGTTCAAAGCCTTACAAGGTGTCCGTTCCACATGACTGATTCAGGAACTGGGTCCCCAGTTTGCCTTTAAATCATAATATGAACGCTGCTCATTTCCCCTACACATGTTGTTGTCTTGGGGTTGCTTTGCATGCATTTGGATCTTATTTGAGATCCTGTATTTGTGATGGACCCAGTAAGAAAAATGAGGTTTTCCCAATCTGGCAGCATTTTGACCTCATTTCTCCTGAAAAGGTTTGCACATAGTAATAAATCATCACCAGTAACGACCATATTTTCCGGACTATAAAGCGCACCAGATTATAAGGTGCACTCTCAATTATGGCGTCCATTTCTGTATTTAACGCATACATAAGGCACACCGCATTATAAGGCACACTGCTGATTTTTGAGAAAATTTAAGGCTTTTAGGTGCGCCTTATAGTCCGGAAAATACGGTACTTGAGTTTAAAAAAGACAAACACCATAGTAAATCCTGGGTTCAGATTTCTTCCTTCTTGTCCCTGATGTTTTTAAAGCTGAAGTGTGTGTGTTGTGTTCAAAAGAACTTGAATGCGACAATACAACCTCGTCTTTGCTGAGACATTATAGAGATCTGCATGAAAACGAGCTCACAAACGAAAGTGGACCATGCTCAGCTAAGTCATTTTAGGCTATAACGATGAAGAAGCATCATGCAAACATTTGGTGACATCGGAAGAGCAGGAAATCTCCTAGACTAGAGTATTGGAAAGGAAAACATGTTTATCCCAACTTGTACAAACTTGCTGTAGCTTTTCATGGCTACATCTGTGAAAGGGTGTTTTCTAAAGCAGGCAAAATCATCTCGAAACAGAGCAAACGCCTGAGGCCTCAGGCCAGTGGAAAGGTCTTTAATTTTAAGTAAAAATAAATAAAATATTCTCTCTACTGACATGGTTACAAAGTAAGACATGCACATTCACACCACGGCCCTCTCCATCCAGAATGTTTCCATGCTTCCTTTTGATCCAGCCACTGGAAAATGGGGACAGAAATGAGATCACAGTCGAGAGTTTCTGTATTAGCATCACAGACATCATTCATTTATTTGCTCAGTTTAAAGAGTCGCACCCCCAAAGTGTGACTCTTTAAATTGTAATCACTCTGCCTGTTATGCAATTAATGTAAAGCATCGTAAAGGTTTTGGCTCATGAATGGATCAGCAACATGGACAACGCCAGTCCTTCGCGGCGTTTCATCTCGGCATCATTAGTAGAAATCACCTTAGTTAACTCAATTCAGCGAGGATAAGCAGCTCTCGACCTTTTTAAGGCTCAGTCACAGAGGAAGCCATCTGCAGTCACTTGAAGACAGGAATGTAGATGGACTGGTACATCAAGATGTGCTCTACAGTGTATTTCTTATATTATGTATGTTTCTTATTCTAGTCAGGATTTCAATATGTAAAATGTCAGTTGTCCGTCAAAGAGTAAAAAAAAAAATAAAATAAAAAATCACACTGACAAAAGCTTAATGTGCTTTTATATTTCCTCCAAGCTGTGAACTGTGTCTTCTACAACGTAAGGTGAATAATTTATTCACTTACTGTGCTGCGGGTTGCTACTGTGGTGACATATTAAATCACAGACAAAATGCCGCACAACAGTAAAGCTCAGACGAAGCGTTGCTCTTTATTGTGGCTGTTAACGTAATTCAATAAATTTTTGCTCATGATAAAATTGCGTGTTATGTTAAGACTCTAATTTCATGGACAGTCTTAGTACTTTCCATAAATGTTTCTTAATGCTTATTAAATCTGTTAGCATGTCTCAAATATCATCCATGGGACTTTCGTTAGTACATATTTGTGCTTCTGCATATCTCCTTTGTGCTTGTGGGTTTTACCGTACATACGTAGCATTAGCAAGAGGTGTTCCCAGTAATGTACTGTCATTTTTCTCCAGCTCATATGTGATGCATCCCACTGTAACCCAGTGAGGCACTCGTGCGTTTTAGTTCTTGTATGGAAAGAACTAAAAAGTGACAAATTCTGTCATATTTCCAGCTGAGCTTCTAAGAGACCTACAGATGAAAACTAGGTGTGATCTTGTCTTCCAGGGATGTTTAAGAGTAATGTTGCATCAGAGTCTTTTGTGAAAAAAGAACAATCGTTGCAGGTCTCCTTTAACTTGGTACGAGATGACAGCTTCAACAGCCAGGAGGCCACTACAATCCTACTGGAGCAATGATGTGAAACACGCCTTTTTCTAGTGTTCAAGTAAGATAATCACGACCCGTATGCATGTGAACATGAAATATTTTAGAATTATCTTTTGCTGTATTACATGAAAAGAAAATCATCATGCTAGCTATGCTACATGAAACTCTTGACATTAACAAATGTTTTTCAATAAAAAAAGAACAAATCCTGTCATATTTCCACCATATTTAATATGTTTTTTTTTTGTTTTTTGTTTTTTTTAGAAAATGTGTTACAGTTTCTCAAATGTGAACTATAATTTACATATACACAACTCCCATGTATGGATAGAGTCTGTTCTGTCCTCTTTATGGCTTTGGAAAAGGTACAGACTACCTAAAGATCTACATATTTATCATGTTGATGTTGCTAAGACCCATATTCACACCGTTTCATGGGTTTATTTAACAATCCATAATCCTCCTCATGTACATGTAGAAAAATGCTGTAATTCACAAAAAAAATCCCCACCACTGTTGAACTTTTACAATTTCTAACAATTATTCTTAATGTTGGAGATTTATTTACTAATAATTGTGCTAATCACAAGTCAGTTAGCGACAGAAGCTAACGGCATGTGTTGAAACACAAAAGGAAAGCTGAGCTCAGTTTCATTCGTCACACCATTTTATAATTGGATTTTACACAAAAATATCAATGACTGTGTATCTTTCAGTTTTGGGAAGAGACTTTGTTTCACTTTTCTTTCCAAAGTTGCCTCAGCTCAGTTAAGTCTGCAGATATCAGCTTCTCTGCTGGGTAAAGTCCCACACAGAGCATTTCTGTCAGGTCGAGGTGTGAACTTTGACTGACAAACTGTAAGAGTTCCTGTGTATTTCCAAATCAACATAACTTAAACTGGCAAAAATGCTGCCGACGTGGTCACACTTTCTGCTTATCAATAAATCAAGAGCCGTTACTTCCTTCCTTACGCCCAGGCCCTCTACATTCCCTTCCCTGTGTCATTTCTTTCTTCATTCCTTCAGTCTTTCCATTTATGTTTCCTGTCTTCCTTCCTGCTCCTGTTTATTTTTTTTAATTTTTTTTTTCAGATATTTACACTATTGCCAGCCCACAGTATCTGCCATAAATTGATAGTAAGCATTGATAGTTTAAATTTTAAGATTCCACTCTGCAAAGTTACGTCTGGAAAAGCCTGTTATTGCTTTCGGTTTTTAACAAGAGCCATACTGGAATAGAGACTTCATCAAAAACAACTTCATTCATCTGCATATTCAACAGCGCCCAGATTAGACTACACTCCCAGTGCTCCACACCTCGCTCTACCCAAGGCACTTGCACAACAATAAAGAACCGCACTATTCACACGAGTAGAGTAGAGCCATCATTACCATTGTTGGCCAACAAAAAGCTCATGTTTTTCGCAGGAACTGAGTCATCTATTGAATTAGAGCCACAGCAGCCATGTTGCCTCTCTCCAGGGACGCTCTGTTGCTCTTTTCACCAGCTCATCTCTGTCTCATTCTGAAAAATTTTCAGGCTATTTTCCCCATATGTGTGCGTCTCTGCTTTGTGGGTGGCATTGTGATTTGTTATGCTGCGACTCGCTTTTATCTGCCAAGTAGATTAATTTGTGAAAGTTCAGTGCCCATTTATTAAAAGAGAGCACATATAAATTAAACCAAGACGGCAATAAACGGCGGAAAATGATGAAGAGCCCAATGAAGTGTTTATGAACACGGCCGTTTCATCAGCGGGTTGTCTCTGTTTGTCTGAGCGCGAGGTGCTGGACCCTCTTCTGTGCGGAGAGTGAGAGGCACACAGTACATTACTGTTTGTATTATTCCTGAGTGTTTTTGGAGATGTGCACTCCGAGTTGCGCAAGCTGTCCATATCGTTTAGAGCTGTGGATTAGCAGTCCCAGTTTTTGAAGGTATGACTGTTTGATTTGTTAAAAATGATCTGCCTGTAGAAGTACTGAAGGAGCCGCAGAGAGAAAAAAAAAATATAGAGTCAGCTCTGACCATTGAAGCGGTCTTGTTTGTTTACATAGAAGTAATTTTTATCTGGAGTCGCGCAAAGCATCATCAGAAATGTATGATTTGATTGAATGACAGAAAATGATTCATGGATTTCAATCTTCTTTACTGATACAAATAAAAATCTGCACTGTGCTTTGCAAAGCCGATGCAGTCCCACTTTTGGCATCGGTTACAGCTGCAAGTGTTTCGAGGCGTTTCGAAATGCGCACTGATATTTTTCCCCATTCTCCTTTGCTAAATCTCAGTCAGATTTGATGGAGAGTGTATGTGGGCAAGAAATAGGAAGCACTGCTACAGTTTCTGAACTGGATTTAGGTTTGAACTGTGACTGGGCCGTTCCATAACATCAATGTGCTTTGAGCTAAACCAATTTATTGCGAGTGAGAGAAGGTGAACCTGTGTTCCCCTCGAGTCTTTTGGAGAAGCTCAAAGGTTTTTCTTCCTGGATTTCTTTTAGCTTGGTCAATCGCTGCTGACAAAACTGTGGACTGATTTGTAAAGCACAAATTGGACTGATTCAGCCAAAGCGTGTTATTTAAATGTTTGTAACATCACCCTGCTTTGGACTTTACTCTTCTTTTTTTTTTTTTTTTGGCAAAATCGTTTTATGGACCACACTGTGTTAGTTTATGACTTGCAGTATAGTAGGAATAGTAATGAAGCAGAGATGCTGACAGGTCATATTCCTCAGAGGATGAAATAAGTCTGTCTTCCCTTAACTGTCACCTCAAAACACTTATGTGTAAGTCAATGGGTCCATGACAGTTAAAAGGTTAATATATGTTTATATGAAGACAACCGATCAAAATATTATAGTCTAGTCTACTGTTTCAAATATAGCACTTCATTTTAAAAGGATAAGAAGAGTAATTTAATTTTGTGCAACATTTTGACTGAGATCACTAATTACTTTGGAAGGAGCAGCTCCAGAGCTGCGACTGGATCTAAAGCCTGACTGAAATTACTTACAAGATGTCATTTTGTATTAGAAATGCCATTATTTCCACTGGCACAATCTTTTTATGCACCTTTCTAATTATACAACATCTCAAATCATTACAGTAAGAACTATTATTTTATATTACACACACACACATATATATATATATATATATATATATATATATATATATATATATGTGTGTGTGTGTGTGTGTGTGTGTGTGTGTGTGTCATCATTCACCTTTTTGGTGAATGATGACCATTCAGGCATTACACTCCCTGTACTCGTCAATAGCATCACAGCTTGAAGACTGAAAAATAGTCATAAAGCAATTAAGTAAAGAGCAAGCTAAGAGAAAGCAAAGGTTAATGGAATGGGTTCCTATTAGCATTTTTATTATACAGATCCTTCAGCAAAAGCATGTTCCTGTTGGGAGTAAATTTATAGTTAAAATGGGCTACTGTTTAAAAAAAAAAAAGATATTAGAATGAGGGAAGGTTTGCATGTCACACGTCCTTAAGGTCTGATTTCATTGAACACACTCATGGGAATTAATTCAGTCTGAAGGTTGTATTTCACTATGGACAGGATAACAAGTTGTACATTAAAGGTATCTCCATTCTGAAGCTGCAGTTTATGGATGAGGAAACAATTAATCACATTCTTGGCATTAATACGTCGTCCACTTTGACCTTTGTTTCTTGGCTCTGCAGGCCTTTATTTGGCCGTGAGTGGACAGGAAAGTGGGTTGTGACAGAAGGGAGAGACATTCAGCAAAGTTCTCCAGGCAGGAATGACCAATTTCTTCCAATTTAACAGTTTCTTTCTACAGTGAAATGCTTCAGCGCATAAAATTGCTTGCATCAAACAGTCATCCAGGAAATCACAACCAAAGCAGAAAATACTAATAAGAGTGTGCTTGGGGCAAGTACTGCACTGCACTGACCCGATCTGCTTGAGTTAGGATCGAAGAACACCGATTCGCCAAGAAGATCAGACCAAAAAACCCCTTCTGATCAAAAGGAACACAAAAGCCTGTCACACAACTGAACTAATTGTGAATTAATAGAATAACTAATTCTGCACCAGGGTTGAAAATCCTCAAGGATAGAGTCTAACCATCAGCTGAAGCACACTTGAGTCAGGGAGGAAGACAATAATCCACATCATGCCAACAAATACAACTCCCAGTAAAAATGCTGGTACTGAAGTAGCATTATGTTTAAGTCTGAACTTAAACATAATTGAGATGTCTTGGTCTTAGACAAGCTAATAATGTTTGAAAACCCTTTAATGTGGCTTAAGTAAAACAGCAAGACAAACATCCACTCATTGCCACTTATCACAAATGTCTGATGGCAGTCATTGTCACCCAGGGTGACACAGCCAGTTTTTAGGGGGAAAATTGGATTTCCATACATGGACAGGTTAGTGTGGCTCTTTAAGGGAGGAAGTACTCATGGCTTTGTATGTATCGTTGTCAAGCTCCAATTTAACATATGACATTCTAGTGATTTCTAAAATGGGACCATTACGTAACATGATGAGTTTGAACAGACATGCGTGGAAAAAAGTGACCTTGGATTAGATATTATGTCCCTCCAGATTGACCTGTGGTTAAAGCCAATCTCATGGGATTACAGAAAGCCACCGCTCCTCAATTTGGCACACGGTGTTATTTGATAGTGCGTTATCCGTACAGGAAAGATCGCATAAGATCAAGTCCGTTTATCTGACATGTTTGTCCCTCAGACTCTTGATTCTCCCAGTGTGATAGTTAGAGGTTTGTCTGGTTATATTCAAACCTCAAATAATAATACTCGATATTTTTAACACCTGACTTCCCCAGGGCTTCCAAACCAACACATAGCCGCTCCATCATTATATTTTATTTCATTATTTTAAGATCACCGATGCACAGGCTCCAAGCTGAGCTTTATTGTTCTGCATTTAATTTCCTCCAGGGCATTTATGTCAAGTAATGCAATTTCCCAACATTCATGTCAGCAAGGCACAGTAGCACTGTCATATGTTTGAATGAGTCAAAGTGAGATCTTTTATGTGCTACAGTTGAGTTTACATATTCATGTGCAATCAAAATAGCTCTTAATTGAAATGGCTTTTTTATATCTTGTAAGATTAACTAATGCATCACCTGAAGGTACATCAAGGTTTAAAAAGCTTAAAAAGTGCTAAAATGATACGTCATACCACATCAAGATTGAGTTGATATTCCATGCAGTAAGCATGTTGACTTGAAAATTGCTGAATTTAGAGACTGCTTAATTTATACTTATGATTCTTCCTTTTATGTTATAAATAAAATCCAGAAGTTGTAAAAAAAAAAAATGTATTGAAAGTTTTCTATTAATTCTGTGATGCTGTCATATTACACAGAGAACCGGTCAAAAGACTGTTAAAAAAAAAGTAACAGCATGTATTCTCTAATTTAATACTGCAATTTCCATTAATGAATTCAACATCAAGAGTATGCAGTGCTATGGTTATTCTTTTAGTTGACATGATGGACAAAAGTCATGAACAGATTAAGGGTCAATGTTAATTTGATGTGGAATATATATTGCTACTTTGTCTATTACTGCTAAGAGATAAAACTTGATTAATAAATGTAAATCCTTCTAATTAACTACATGCATTTAATCATATCCCACTTCTTGAGTTCTTTTTTTTTTAATTATGGGTTGGATTTTTCTGCTGTTTACCCTGGCAGATGTAATATAATATTCCAGACTCTAGTCAGGCGAGTTGGGGGTAGAGATGCAGGCTTCCTGGTGTAGCTGCTGGATTATGCATATAGAGCTGAAATCTTTAACTTTGTACCAGAGAGACTATTTGGGTAAACCTTCACTTTGAATACCGAGGAAACAAGGTAAACCACTGAAACTTGTAGTGAAATGTTTTTTGTTTTCTGCTTTTGTTCTTTCTCTTACAGGCACAGATTTTTGTCTCCAGCTTTTAGCCATAAAGATTAAAACTTTCAGTGGAGGCCGCTCTGGTATCCTAGAGCGGTAATAAGCCCACAGATATTCAGTATGGTGCGCATAATTAAAACTGCAGTCGATCTTTTCTTTGGTCTTTCTCATCTGCTAATTACTCGCTCAGTTTGTGTGCTGTGAGTTGCACCAAATATCCAATGGACCCAAAATAATTTAGGCAATTATTTCTTAAAAAATGAATCATGTGTTATCGTGTCAAATAAGCAGTTAAATGGAATATTCAAGTAATTAATCTCAGCTAATCTCCTCTTATCATTTCTTTTAAGCAGGTAGTTTTTACAGTACAAAACAAAACAAACTGCTGTGGATGTAGCAACATGGTAAAAGCAGAGGTGGGGACTCGAGCCACATGACTTGGACTCGAGTCATTAAAATCAGGACTTGAGACATAACTTGGAAAAAAAGCTCAAAGACTTGGACTTGACTTTGACTTGCACACCATTGATTTGGGACTTGACTTGAAGCTGTTTACTTGAAAAGACTTGATATTTTACTCAAGTCAAAAGTTTAAAACACATTATTTATAAAGTGGCCCCATTAATTAATTTCACTCGTTCTGTACTAACCGGCGCAGACCGTCTCTCTGTTTTTCCACACTCCGTATGTATGTGTGCGCAAGCTGCAGCACAACCAATCAAATTAACAGGATTTAAAAATAACAACGTGGGGGAAAAAAAACGAGACAAAAAAAAAAAAACGATCAAAGCAGATATGCTCCTGTGAGTAATTTCTTTTGGGTACATCAATCATGAAATATCCAACTAAAAACGGAGTGAAACATGCAAAACCTGCAAGACCATGATCTCAGATGGAGATACAACTTCCAACTGTTCGGTATTTGAAGTTGCACAGAGGTAAGAGGTACTTTCCTTTTACTGTGCGACAACGGACTAGCTAACGTCTTGTTAGCAACTCTGCTAACATGGCGTTGCGGTGATACCGCTTCTGTATGCCATGTTTAGTCATGCTGTATAAATCCGGTGATTCATACGTATCCACATTAATGTGCACCGTGTTAGCTCAGGAAGCCGGTGGATCGTGAGCAGGGTCCGGATCTGAAAACAGGTTGTGTACCTGAACTCAGGGAAGAAAGTTTCTCTCAGTCCCATCATAATGATAAACCAAGTCCAGTTCCGTTGTTCTACCAGATAGCCCTACACTGTCAGGATAGCATACATGCAGTTAGTGCGCATGCCCGCGCATGCGCATTAAGAAGTCCGACCGTCAGTGGAGTGTCAGTTCAGCATACGCAACAAGTTATGACGAAAATAAACCATTAAACTGTTTATAATATCATATAACATGATAACTAGACAAATATACGTGCGTTTTCGTGGTTTCAAAGTGTATTTAAAGCAGGGTCTAGCTGCAGACATCTACAACACACGCCCGTGTAAAATTCATTAACCTACTTAACCGCTAAGTCAGNTATGCCGCATGAACTGATCAGTAGATTATTGCAAGGGAACGCAAAAGAAAAAAAATTCCCCATGTCCCCTGGAAGGCTCCGTAAGATCCAACTACAGACTCGAAGTATAAATTACATAAAAGTTCAGACAATACTAAATATTAGAACAAGAATAAATAAACATAAAAATACTTCTAACCTGTTCAGAGGCAGTCAACGCCAAAACCAAAGTTTTCAAAGAGCACTACATCCAGCGTCGACAGTAACAGGACGACTCATTTAGATTCATTTAGACAAATAAACTTAAACATCAGCGTTTTTAAACCAACCAGCAAAATGATAAAATTAGCAGAGACAAACGGATCACTGGCACTGATCCATCCAGGTTTTTTGAAGTCCTCAGTCCTAATCTTAAACGTTTACACAAAAATTGATCTCTAGATTACTTGTGAGAAAAAATAAATCAAACGGAAAAACAATTGCACCTTTAGTTAGAGGGCGATTAGGGGAGATTTACAAAGATTGTGCGCATGATTAAATACTGGTGCAAAAGTGATATGGACCGGTTTGTTTGTGTTGTGGCCATTACCATGGAGAGAGTAGAGGAGCAGAACCGCCATTAAAGAGAGATGAAGAGTCATATGCTGGACTCCAAATGAGGCGTGCTAAAGTACTTGTACAAAACCCCCTGAACTGCATGTCCAATTGGTGGGAATATTTCAGGCAATTTCTAAAAAGGAAAGATGAAGTTGAGAACCACAAATAAATTAAATAGCTGTATTTAACTCCGCTAACAGAACCCTCGGCCCAGGTGCGTGCTCTGAAACGCCGCTGGACATATCTGCCATGACGGAGTTGTGCCACAAAGCGATGGTGTGCAGGAATTATTGGGTATTATTATTATTATTGGGTATCATTAGGTTCTATAAACTCAGAATTAGCCTGGCAGGTGTAATAGAAAATTTCGCTTTTAGCCTTATTTTGTTTTTGATGGAAATGATACTTTTCACCATTTATTTACTGATTATATCTGCTGTGTTTTTGTATTTCTGCAAGATGTGTTTTTCCATTAAAGAAGTTTCCAGATAATGTTTAGATGTTTCTGCAGCTGTGACGGCATAAGAGACCTTAACACTTGTATGTGCAAATGGGGTCCAACCGACCCCACACACGTAAAACTTGTATCATTTTCCATAGTCCTCTACGTTGGCCTCAGTCCTCACACGCACAACGGTTAAGACATCTTGGGTAAAATGCTCAACCTGGCCATTGTCTTAAAGGTTTGACGTGTGTGGAATGTAGTTCGTATCCTTGTCTGACTCAGAACCCCACCCGAGTATCTGACAAAGAAGAATTAGAAGTTTGTCCAGAAATCCTTATCAGCTCAATTTCCTGCCATAAAATCATTCCTTCCTAGAGGTGAGGGACAGTTCATGAGGTGGGAGTAAGAACTGTGTTCGTGGTCCATCTGACCATAGAGATAAGGTCAGACTTTGTGTAGGTCTTTTCCTTGCTGTGACTATAAAACAATCCTATGCAGACATATTTTGGGTTTGCCCCTGCCTTTAAGTGCTCTACATATAGACCCAAATAATCAGAACCAGAATCTGGCTCAGGTTAATAAACTGCATTGTGGGTGGTCAGTCAATACACCCTCCTCCCAGTATATTGCGCTTTTTTTTGTTGGGTAGCAGTAGCATATGCTTTGCATATATGAAGGCAGACACAATAAATGGCTTCCCCCTGCTATTCTGTTAATTTTGCTGATGCAGTTCTGGTTATTATCAAGTTTGTAATTGTTTTTACGTTCATAAACCTTTTAAAGATCATCCCCTTCATGTATGACTGTAAGCCACTAGTAACTTCTGAAGTCTTGCCTTTTTCATAGCTGCACCATTAGAGCAGTGAGGTACAACATGATCTACAACAAGTTCAGTTCAACTTCATCAGTACAAAATCCACATTTCCAAGCTGGGGCATGTAGCTTGAGCACATAACATACAAGACTGACTGTAGCGGCCAAAATCCTACATTTTAGGCTACTGGTTGCTGTTCCTGGTCGGCGTTGGGTTTTACGTGCGCTCAATTAAGATTTTTACTGCCGATCTTCACTTTGACTTATCATAAACTCATTTATTTCCAGTACAATGTCCATTGTCTTGCTATTTCCTTTTAGATCCACATAAATCCGGCATAAATCAAAACCAAGCACAGTAGAAAACGATTTGCCTCTTCCCATTAGCAACACCTGAACAGAATCACACTTGACCTTAAATAGCCCAACCCCCCCTTCAGACACACTCAGACGTCAAAATGAAATACGAACCCTGGTGGCGATAAACACTGTAAGGATAAATGGCTCCTACACTGACGGTAAATGTCTCTCAGACAGACGGTTATTACTCGGTCTGTCAGGACATGATCAAGATATTTTACTTTAACTCCGGCATCAGATGCCAGAGACAACTTGAGGTGAGAGAATGCTCTAATTTTGTCCTCTTTATTGTGTCAAATCAAGATTACACTTTTTAATGGGTTGAGTTAAAATCTCCTTGTTCACCATACAACAAACACACATTAAGGAGCTTCTGACAACGTGCTGAACTTGGACTAAAACGCGTTAAGCTGCTCAGAACTGCATCTCCAACCATAAAACTGCATGTACACAGGTTCACCTGCTCAGAGAGGTGATTCCTGTAAAAATGTTGAAGTAGGTAACTTCAACTTCAAGATAAGAAACATTTTAAAAAACAAAAACATGTTAGGGCTTTGACAGAGGAATGCATTCTCTGTTTGTGACCGTATGCTCCCCAGCAGACTTGTTCTAAAAATACCCCAGACATTATGTCACACTCCTGCACAGGCATCGCAACAGGACAGCAAGCGATTGCAGCGCCCACAATCTGTGATCATCAAGTGAAAACTCGAGTGTAAAGAAACATGTTGAAGTGCCAAATTCCAAATATTTTGGAAAAGGTTTTGTTGCTGCTTATCAACTACACAAGAACAGAAAATAAAAACGACAGAGGAAATGGTCAGAAGGTGACTGGACTCCTGTGGCCACATGGTCAAAGTATCAAGCAGGTTGATTCACACAAGTAGCTCAGAGTTTTCATGTGTAATTGACGGGTTCCTTAGCGTCTTCTTTACGTCACTAGACCTCTGTTTGGACGGTCTCCAAAGGCATCATGTTGATCGCGGCAATATAAATCATTCGTTAATATGATATGACTCGTCAGCTCAACAATTTTTCTCACAAAACTGTTTTTATAAGCAGATAACATGACACTGGATCCCACACGTCTTGAACCCTGGGTACATTCCTTTTCAATTATAAGGACTGTTCAGTGGCCCACAATGTACATACAACTGATATAAAAATGAGTTTATCCTATGGTCTGACCAAGACAACGAGGTGAGCTGGACGATGACAGCTCGTCTTTGCAGACTTAGAATGAAACTGATGTGAGGAATGTGTGGGGAAATGGTAAATGCCCCTGAGACAATTATTTTATGATTTTTTTTTTATTTGTTTTTACTACCTATTTACATTACAATTTATTGTATAAACTGAATGATGTAATTGTTGTTGTAGCACCTTTCCCTTCTCCTGGAAACAAATAGAAATTCTTGACATACGTTTTTGTACATAGTAACTGTGAAGAGGATGGAAAAATCTTACAATATTTCCACAAAAAAAAAAAAAAAAAAAAGCAAATGAACACAGTTTGTCAGTTTGTATGCATCATCAGTTTTTCAGACTTGCTGCAGATTCATGCTCAGTCTTCTTCTGCATGTCTGCTGCGTCCTCAAAATCAAAGTAAAACGCACTGAAGTTTGCAGAGGAGTGTGAGAAAATATGAAACGGTGTAAGAGGTGCAGATGTTGTTGCAAGACAATGTTCAAAACCCGTGCAATGACGAGGACTGTAGCTTTCCTGTACTTTTTTGATTGGGTGGTTTAATCTTTGCTAAGCCCAAAAGGAGCCACATGAAGTCATAAGGGAATATGTCAACGTATCTTTTATTGTCAGATATTATCTTTTTGAGGAGGTGATGACAAGGTTTCACGTATGCTTATCGGACATCTTTTTTAAAAAAAAAGTTACCGTCAGAGTAACATGATTCAACCAATCGCAATCTGGCACAGACAATGTTTTAACACAATGATTGGCATAAGGATTTTTATCTACCTTTCTCTCAGCAACTGGATTATACATGAAAAACAAAAAATGTTGACAAAGCACAAAAAAAAATTTACTAATCACGATGATCACACATACAGTAACCTCAAACATTTACTGGAAAGCAGTATCCAGCAAGTGATTTGACTAGCACTTTTTGTTTGTGTGAGAGAGAATGTGGCTGAAGAGACACTGCCAGCGATGGGAAGTGACTCACGAGTGGTTTGTGGTTTAAGGCCTTGCAACCATTGCTCATTAATTCCTTCACGTCCAGTGCAGATTTCGGCAAGCTCCCACAATAGGTTAAAACAAAGTTTTCTACATGAAACATCGACGTTTTAGTTTCTTTCTTTAGTTCTTTGGGTCGAATGAACAAAACAGGTACTGTTCTGTTTTGGGATCGGTTTTCTTGGGTGAAAAATTTTTATTTTGGCTACGAGGAGCTAAATAGTCGTCTTTGCAAAGGGATTGTATCTCTAAATATAAGACTGCAGGATTTAGTGGCTGGACTCATTGCATGCACTGATTTTAATGAATGAATGAATGGATATTCTTTCTTAATCCCCAAAGGGGAATTTCACATTTCACTACAGCCTATCCAGAAAGTAAAAAAAAAACAAAAACAAACGGAAACGGACACGAGTAACCAGGTGCCTGAGGGAAGTCATATCTCACACTGTGGGGTTGCAACAAAACCTCTGCACATAAAAGCAATTTATTTTTTTTAACAACTCAAAGAGCCTCAAGGCTCTCCTCAAAGTATAGAGCTAGAACACACTGCATTTATGATGAAACAAGTGATTACCAGAGTCAAACTTTACTGGCCTTGTTTGTCTGCACAAACTAAAAATTGGATTTTGTTTTATATTTTCATACCTTACAGACATCGATATATTAACTTCAGAGGCCATTAAAAATTTTTAAAAAAAGATCAAAATGGACGTATGTATGTATTCATCTGGTATTGCTTAAGAAAAAAAAAAAAAAAAGGCAGGCTTTGTGCTGTGTGACCCGGTTTTTAGAGCATGTGCAGAAGTTGCAGTCCTTCACATGTTTATCATGGGTTTGATTCCTGGTCTTGGCTGTTTGCTTTCCTGTCTCCCTCTCCACTCCTTTCCCGTAACTCTCCCCACCTCCTGTTTCTGTGCTGTTTAGTAAAGGCTACTAGCTCCAACCGGATCTTGTAAGACAAGGCAGTCTGCAACATTCCAATATCCTTATAACTCAGGCTGTAACGTGTTTATTGAGCTAATCGGCAAGACAGCCCCGGGAGAAGAAACTGATTTTGTGGCGGCTTGTGTTTACATAATGTGCTCTGAAGGTGAAAGTCTTAACAGATTGTGTCCAGGATGTGTGAGGTTAGCAGCCCTTCTCAGAACCATATGACTGTATATTTCCTGGAACTGATAAAAGGTCAGCCATGATGGTTCTCTCTGCAGATCTAATTGTTCTTTGATGTTTGGCCCTCTGTTTTATTTCCCTCTAAACTACTAATCTCATATGGTCATCTCAGAAAAAACTTCAACGCTGTTGTTTTTCAGAAATCAGAAAGCCTTCATTGTGATGAAACAGAGGGTTGTTTCTTACAGCTTCATTATGTTCTTGGCGTGCTCTTTTTGCACAACTCCAGAAGCTGTAGAAAATAAGATTTAAAAAAAACAAAATGCTTTGAAATACTTTTACGGTTTTCCTAGAAAAGAGGCCATTTTCTCTGAGCAAAATGGAAACCTTCAGGGTTTTTTTACTCTGCCAACTTATTAAGCTACAGGTTATGACACATCAAATTTAGTATATTTTGCCATACATAATGTTGGAATTTAGGATTGAAGTGTTTTTTCATGCTTCTTTTTTTTGAACTTTTTATTTTCAATAACTTTTTTACATCAACATATACACACAGTAGAGATACTGAGAATACAAACTCAAGTAATGAAGGTACATAATAGTGATAATACAAACTAAATTTGAAAAGTACACAAACAAGACAAAAAAAAGAGAAAAAAATAGAGGTGTCAAGGTTACAGTATGAATTTAGTTATAGGTCTCCATCTTGTTTCAAAGGTCTCCATCTTAAGTTGTAATCTTGATGTTGTTTTTTCCATTATATAGACTTTTTTAATCCTATCTCGCCACTGTGTAATATTGGGAGGTTGTGGCCTTAACCAACTATATGTTATACACTTTTTTGCAATCAGAAGCAGAACTCTGATCAGGTATTTATTGTCTTTGTTGATCATGTCAGAGGGTATTATTCCTAAAATATAGACAGATATATCCAGATCTAATTGAATGCCCAAAATACTTTTTATATCTGTTTGGACGTTTTTCCAAAACTCGACCATCTTCGGGCAATCCCAAAATATATGAGTAAAATCCCCCACCTTTCCACAATTTCTCCAACAAAGCTGGGATGTTTTAGCATATTTAGATGTGATGATTGGAGAGTTAAAGAAACGCATCTTAACTTTCCAATCAAACTCCCTCCATGTCGGACTGTTAGTTAATTTGTGACCAGAGCTAAATGTTTCTTCCCAATCCTCATCTGCTATTATTATATTAGCCTCTGTGATGGTCCGACCAGTCAAGGACAAGGACAAAGGCATATATAAAAAAATATAACAAAATGGGCCCAAAAGAAATCAACTAAGGCAAACATAACTTAAGATAACAAACCAAAAACTGAACTCACACAATGAACACACAGGGGAATTTATACAAACAGGCTAGCCTACACAAACGAGGAGGGGTAGGGAAGGAGACAAAGACAAATAATTTATAAACATAAATGATTAATTTAAACTAAAACATTTTGACTTAAACACCACTATAAAAACCGAAATAACCTAACATCAAAAAGGTTTTAGCAATTATGCCATTAGTGGAGAGAGGCAGACTCTTTAAGATCAAGTCCCCTGCTTCCAGCAGCCTGTTGGATGGTTCCACTTCCTGGTTTTCCTTTCAGCCAACCCCCTTCTGTCAGCCAGTCCTTAAACTCAGCAAACAAAATAGTTAATGATCTTAAAAAAACATAAGGCGTTTATTAAATGTGTGCACCCAAATTAGTAAACAACCTAATGCAATAACCACCACCAAAGAAAACCCATCAAAGAAAAGGTGAAAATCTAAATATATTATATGAAAACATTTAAATAAATACTAACACTGAGGAAAAGGTGGAGGAACCTCCACAGCCTCCAATTCCCATTTCTCCTTAATTTCTTTATTGTTAACACTGGATTCATATTGCAGGCTTTTGTAAATTTTTTTAAAATCTGGAATCTTAGCTATTTTTAAATTTTTTGATATAGAGTCAGGAAAGTTAAATTTCTTTTTTATTCTTGACCAAATATTAATTGTTTCCTTAACCCAGTGGTTTTTAATTTTGAGATTTCTTTGAACCATCTTTGTTGTAAAGGGCAGTGTATCTAGGGACAGGTTTGGGCAGGCTCTTTGCTCCATATCTACCCATATTGTCTCACGATCCTTTGCTAACCATAGAGCTATGGCTCTCAGTTGAACAGCCCAATAATAGTACTTTAATTCAGGTAAACCTAACCCTCCGTTACTCTTTGAGGACTGAAGTATTTTGAGTTTAATTCTTACTTTTTTATTTTGCCATACAAACCTTGATATTTTTTTTTTATCCATCTCTTTGAAAACAGAGTTGGGAATGAAAACTGGGAGTGACTGAAATACAAACAGTTTCTTGACAAGATATTAATTCTGGTTGTTTCCACTCTCCCCCTGAGGGTTAGTTTAGGATCTCCCATCTTTCTAGGTCTTTTATAATTTCCTTCCTCAGCTTCTCATAGTTTGCTTTGAATAATTGTGAAGTTTGAGGTGTGATAATTATACCCAAGTATCTAAATCCTTTATTGGTCCATTTGAACTTTACTTTTTCTTTTAGCTGCGTTGGGCATTCACCTGATAGCATCATTGCTACCGACTTACTTTCATTAGTCTTATATCCAGAAATATTCCCATACTCTTTAAGGCTTTCTAGTAGAGCTGGCACTGATTGGAGTGGTTCTGTTAAGAGTACTAATAGATCATCGGCAAACAGTGATATTTTATGTTCCACCCCTCCTTCATCTTTTATCCTCTGAATTTGTTTATTCTGTCTTATTGATTCTGCCATTGGTTCAATATTAACCGCAAATAGTAGAGGAGTCAGACAGTCCCCCTGTCTGACTCCTCTCTTAAGATCAAAAAATCCTGAACAACATCCATTAATTCAAATTCGGGATTTTGGATTTTTATAAATTATTTTCACCCATTCAACAAATTGTTGTGAAAATCCAAATCTTAGTAGTGTCTGGTATAGAAAACTCAATTTTACCCTGTCAAAAGCCCTTTGGACATCCAAACTAATCAAGAGGGAGGGTTGTAATTTAGATTTTGTATATGACAGTACGTTTAGTGTCCTTCTAATGTTGTTTACTCCCTGCCTGCCCGGAATAAATCCCGTTTGTTTCTGGGTTGATCAATTTAGCTATATGTTTTTGTATTCTTTCTGCCAATATACTTGTTAGTATTTTTAAGTCATTGCATAATAAACTCACGGGTCTATATCCTTCGCACATAGTCGGGTCTTTACCCTCTTTATAGATTACAGATATAATGGCTTCAGACCATGTTTTAGGGGGGTCACCTGTCCTTAGTGCATAGTTAAACACCCTACATAATACTGGCGTTAGTTCTTCTTTAAATGTTTTGTAGAACTCCCCTGGCAATCCGTCTGTCCCCGGGGATTTATTGTTTTTGAGTTTTTTAATAACATTCAGAATTTCCTGTGGAGTTATAGGTCGGGTCATTTCTATCGACTCTTCTTCTGATAAAGTTGGGAGATTAATTTTTTTGAGAAAAGAGGATGTTTCATCATCCTGAGTATCTCTGTCTGAGTCATCATATAGTTTCTTATAGTAGTCTGCAAATGCTTCAGCTATTTCTTTGGGTTGTGTTTTAGTCTGCATAGTTGATGGGTGTTTTATTTTGGGGACGTGCCTATTTACTTGAGCTTTCCTAAGTTGAAATGCCAAGAGGCGACTCGCCCTGTTGCCCATCTCGTAATATCTTTGATTTGTAAAGCGTAGAGAACCTTCTGCTTTAACAGTTAGTATCTCCTCTAGCTTATCTTTTGCATTTTTAAGCTCTCCCATTATGTTTTTATTCCCTAGTTTGTGCTCCCCTTCCAATTCTATGATCTTATTTTCCAACTCCTTCTGTTCTTTCATTCTGGCTTTTTTCATTCTGGATGATATTTCTATTATTTTCCCTCTTATCACTGCTTTCCCTCCTTCCCATAGTATTGTTGGTGAAACTTCCCCATTATCATTTATTTCAAAGTATTCCATAAGTGACTCCTTGATCTCTTTGACCATATTTTCATTAGACATGATTGAAACATTCATTCTCCAATATCTGAAGCAGGATTCCTTATTTATATTTAAAGTTAGCCTTATAGGTGCATGGTCACTTATAGTTATATTTTCTATGTTACATTTTGATACCTTATGTATATGTGGCTGAGATATATATAGATAATCTATTCGAGAGTAGCTTTTGTGTGGGTTTGAGTAAAAAGTGTAGTCTCTTTTTTGGGGGTTGGCATTTCTCCAAACATCAACAAGACCAAGCTCTTTAGTAATATTATTCAGCATTCTAGATTTTGTTGTCGGTGGCCCGTAATCAGAAGGATATCTATCTAGAATATTATTTTGAACCGTATTAAAGTCTCCCCCCATCAATATCATTCCATTTGCATCATTAGTCATTATATCGACTATTTCTTTCAAGAAACTGTCCTTCTCCTCATTTGGAAAGTATACATTTATTACTGAAATTGTCATATCACCGATTCGTCCTACTATCATTACATATCTTCCTTCTTTATCCTTGATCTCTTTCTCAACTTCAAATAATATCCCTTTTTTGATTAAAATT
The DNA here is from genome assembly GCF_001443285.1 of Poecilia latipinna. Taxonomy (NCBI): domain Eukaryota; kingdom Metazoa; phylum Chordata; class Actinopteri; order Cyprinodontiformes; family Poeciliidae; genus Poecilia; species Poecilia latipinna. The sequence continues at coordinate 362,587 of NW_015113115.1, read as the reverse complement.
GCTACCCCCCTCCTTTTACCAAATGAAGCATAAAATGCCTGACCAACCCATTCCCTTTTCAGCTTATTGTGTTCATTCTCAGTTAGGTGTGTCTCCTGTAATAAAGCTATTGAGCACTGTAGATTTTTTAATTGAGTCAGGATCTTCTTCCGTTTGATAGGGTGATTCAGTCCATGAACATTGTAGGATATTATATTTAGCCCATTCATATTACAACCATATCTGGAGCTGCACTGTACCTGACACCTCTTTGACAANAAATCCCCCACATTTCCACAATTTCTCCAACAAAGCTGGGATGTTTTACAGTATTTAGATGTGATGACTGGAGAGTTAAAGAAACGCATCTTAACCCTCCAGTCATACTCCCTCCATGTCGGGCTGTTAGTTAGTTTGTGTCCAGATCTAAATGTTTCTTCCCAATCCTCATCTGCTATTATTATATTAGCCTCCAATTCCCATTTCTCCTTAGTTTCTTTGTTGTTAACATTGGATTCATATTGCAGACTTTTGTATATTTTTGAGATGAGTCCTTTTTTTGATTCACCTTTTGCTGTTGATAATAGGATTTCTTCCGTTTTAGTCATGTCTGCTGAGAGTTTCTGCCAGTCACTATGATTCTGGATATAATGTCTAAGTTGTAGAAATCTATAAAAATCAGTTTTTTGTAGATTAAATTCCTTTTGAATTTGTTCAAAAGATTTCATTGTTGGCCCTTTAAAGAGCTGTGCTATAAATACCAGTCCTCCTTTTGTCCATCTCTCAAACCCTGCATCCATAGAAGCTGGGATAAAATCTGGAATCTTGGCTATTTTTAGAATTTTTGATATAGAGTCAGGAAAGTTAAATTTCTTTTTTATTCTTGACCAAATATTAATTGTTTCCTTAACCCAATGGTTTTTAATTTTGAGATTTCTTTGGATCATCTTTGTTGTAAAGGGCAGTGTATCTAGGGACACGTTTGGGCAGGCTCTCTGCTCCATATCTACCCATATTGCCTCATGATCTTTTGCTAACCATAGAGCTATGGCTCTCAACTGAGCAGCCCAATAATAGTTTTTTAAATCAGGCAAACCCAACCCTCCCTTACTCTTTGAGGACTGAAGTATTTTAAGTTTAATTCTTACTTTTTTATTTTGCCATACAAACCTTGATATTCTTTTATCCATCTCTTTGAAAAAGGAGTTGGGAATGGAAACTGGGAGTGATTGGAATACAAACAGTAGTCTTGGTAAGATATTCATTCTGATTGTTTCCACTCTCCCCCCGAGTGTTAGTGGTAGGATCTCCCATCTTTCCAGGTCTTTTATAATTTCCTTCTTCAGCTTCTCATAATTTGCTTTGAATAATTGTGAGGTTTGAGGAGTAATAATTATACCCAAGTATCTAAATCCTTTATTGGTCCATTTGAACTTTACTTTTTCTTTTAGCTGCGTTGGGCATTCACCTGATAGCATCATTGCTACCGACTTACTTTCATTAATCTTATATCCAGAAATATTCCCATATTCTTTAAGGTATTCTAATAGAGCTGGCACTGATTGGAGTGGTTCTGTTAAGAATACTAATAGATCATCGGCAAACAGTGATATTTTATGTTCCACCCCTCCTTCATCTTTTATTCCCTGAATTTGTTTATTCTGTCTTATTGCTTCTGCCATTGGTTCAATATTAACNGTGGGTTTTTTTTATTTTTTTTTCCCCCCGGAAAAATTTTTCAAAAAAACCTTAAAAAAAAAAAAAAAAAAAAAAAAAAAAAAAAAAAAATCGCAGATGGTCAAGAATTTAGGGAAGAACTAAGAGAAAAACACAAGAAAAAGTTAAAGGAAATGGAGAAACTTTATCCAACATGTATATATAAATTTAAAGTCAGTCTCTGGTCATTTATGAAGCTTAAAAATCAACAGCAGCCAGAACATAGTACTGTTTTAAAGAGGCACCGTTATGTAAAATCCAAATCCAAAACATTTGACCACACAGTGCAAATGACAGTTCTGCAAACCTTTGAATTTAAATTCACAAAATATTTCATTATGCTCTCGAAATTTTTCTTTCACAGGTCAGATATTAAACAGTAGGGATGTTTGCAACCCACGTGTCTTCATAAAATAAGCCACCAGACGTAACAAAGTCAGCGACGGCTATCCAGGGTCAATCAGACGTGCTAGAGCTTTGTAGTTTTACCGCAGTTATGCTATATATATATATATTTTTTTTTTTCCATGCAAACATTCTCAAAGTCAATGAGAAGTTTTATGAGCAAAATGGCATTTTTTTTTTTTACTTTTATTTATTTATTTTTTTGCTTTTAATGCATTTCTGAATAGCCGTGAGGTTTCCCAGGACGGAGCAGAGGGGAGCGCTGGCTGCTGGGAGCGCAGGGTGCCGTTACCTCATTAACATTAGGAGTCTAATCCTCCAGCTGGCTGGAACCAGGGGATTTGACAGAAGAGTCCTGTCTCTGTCCTCACCTGAAAACTGCCCTTTGTTCAAGGTGAGGGTTAAATCCGTCCCTGAGACTTTTTAATCTCGGAGGCACTGTAAGGGAGGAAGTTTAATTAAGACTGATACAGCAGCAGCGTGTGTGTGTGTGTGTGTGAGCTTGTGTGGAATGTCAGTCTCTGTGGCTGATTTGAGTGTGCTGCACTTAGATGCTGGTCTTTCTACAAACAAAACCCTTTGTGGTCAATGAAAAACAGATTTTTCTGGAAGAGTGGCAGTAAGCTAAGAGCAAACAGCTTTAAGTCAGCAGCTCAGGATGTCATTTTGTTGTTATTTCTCACTCTGAGAGACATGGCTGACCCTGACACGGGGTTAGCAAAGGCTCTAAGAATGTTCAGAAACCTCCATCATGCTGCAGGAAACCAGGGGAGACCAAACCTAGACAAACAGTAATAGACGTTTCCAGCGTCCCAGTGGGGAAAGAAAAGCTGCTCCATCATCAGTCTCTGTTTGCGTCAAGACTTACGGGCGTACTGGAAACGCAGTACCAGGCAGAGGTTCTGCTTTGGGATTTTTGTATGTAAAAATAAATAAATAAATAAATAAAATAAAAAAAATCAACTAATTCCCTTTACATAAAAGCTATGTAATTTATTATGATAATTAACACATTAAAGCTGCAGTGCACAACTTTTACAAGAATATGTTTTTTCCATATTTGTCACAATAATGTGAGACAATCTGAGGAAAAAACTCGAGCTCCTCCACCTCTGCCCAGTTTTACTATTGCTGTCTGCAAAAAATGCACAGCTCCCGGTCAAAAACAGCCAATCAGAGCCAAGAGTAGAGTCTTTGCGCTGTCAATCAACCTCCTGTTTGCTGCTCAATGTGCTAATGGTGGAAAAACAACTCGGCATTACAGGAAAACTGTTGATTTGTGGTCATTGATTGCTCTGCTACGTGGCCTGAGCTTTGGTGGCAGGCTACGTTGTGGTGAGCATGAGTGATTGACAGCGCTAAGCCCCTCTTCCTGCCTCTGATTGGTTGTTTCTAAGTGAGTGATGTATTCCTGCAGTTTCTACTGGGAAAAGGCAGTGGAGGTAAAAACAATAAAAATTCTTACATCATCTGTGTTATATAGACTGTTACGACATAATAATAATTTTAACAAGTATGTAAAAACATAAATTTGCATAGTGCAGCTTTAAAACCCTGTCCCGACTTTTAACCCAACACATGACGTCTCATAGCAAAGTTAATTCAGTCCAATCATACAGACATATTCCAATCACATTCCTCATGGATCCCACATACTGAACAAAGCAGTAAAGTTTGTTTTATTATTCAAATAGTTACAAAGTTTTCTAAGGAAACCCAGCAGGCCCTTGCAGCGTCACTGACTTTGCATCAATCCCTCAAACATAGCATGCGTGTAGCGACAGTGGAGAGGAAAAACTCCCCCTGTAGCAGGAAGAAACCTGCAGCTGAAACCAGCGAAGTGTGAACAGAAATCGGTTTGAGAAGACACACAAAAAAAAATAGAGCTTGGATGCGTCTGCTAACTTTTCATTCCTACATGATGCTGTGAATTTCTTTGATTTGTCACAGTTTGACATTAGCACTATTAGTCCTTGTATACAATACAACTCATAAAAAAAAAAATTAAAAAAAAGAATCCTTGAAAGTGGAATCCGTTACTTCAGCAAACCGGACCGTGTGCTAACAATAACCACCAAATGTATACTTTAGATGGATTGGTTGTGTCAGCTAACTTTCTCATAATTTTTTTATGGTGTATGTCTAGCAGAGAGATTGAGAGTTACACTCAGTGTGACACCGCTGCCAGTATTCATCATCATCATGCCATCATGCCCCAGAGAGGAGAGTACACTTGATACAGTTTGAGATGGGCGATGGCTAATGTATATTGTATTATGTCTGTGTTGATGAAGGCTAAACCTCGCGCCCTGTTTCCCATTTGCTATGTAGCCTCTCAACGTTTGGTTAAAGGTATAAAAATGATTTTCTTGAGGTAAACGTACACATACAGTGTGCAGATGTGCACAGAAAGCAGCATCTCGCCGAGGCGTTGATATGGCGTGAGGATTTTTTTTTTTTTTGCATTTTGTCAACAAACAAGGCACAAACTTCAATGTATTCTTACAGGATTCAACACAAAACGGTGGATAAATTGTCAAATGGAAGACAAAGCATACAAAACAATCAGATGTTCGGTGCAAATCGAGACATCTTGGAACTATATTTAAATATTGAGCATATTGGAGTAAATCCAGAAAACTGCAAACCTGCCAAAACACTGATGCTCCTTTAAATCAAGGTTAAAAACCCCATTTGTTTCGGTTTGCCTTCGATTAGTTGTGAATGGAATAATGATGAACATAGTTGACGTGTATTCATGAGTTCGATGGTAACATTTGACAAAATGTAAAGTTTGTTTCACAAATAGTGACTGATGGTTTTGTCGTGTGAAGCCTTATCGCTGAAACGTGAGCTACACATAAACTTGAGTTATTGTTGAAAGTCTGCCAGCGTTGCACGTCACGAGCCAAATTCTTCTTCTTCTATCCGTTCTTCTCGCAAAGTAGATGGCATCTGTTACTTGGACTTACACTCGGACTTTGACTGTGCCATTCTCACACATGGTACCGTACTTTGATCTAAAACAATTCATCAAATTCCATCAAATCAGACCAGCGTCCATGTCTCTGCCAAAGGAAAAGCATGACGGATGGTGATGTCCGATGTTAGCTCGCTGTGACGTCTGGTGGTATTTTACATGCAGACCAGAAAGGCAGCTTTTTAAGGCTTTCCCTCAGCAAAGGTTTCACCAGGAGTCTTCCTCCAGAGTTACTTCAATGGGGATCCATGTCTTTGTAGGTTTGCTAGTACTCTGTGCTCTGTTTCCAGGTGCTGCATTGAGCAGAACTCTGCAACATGTCGATGTCCATAACTTTATCCCTGACCTGTGCTTCACAACCTTGATCATGATGCCGTTTGTTTGGTGATGTTCTCCCACGAACCTCCAAGGCCTTCGAATTTTCTTTAAAGTGATGCTGTAATATGTGTTGGTAATATAAAGTTTTGTTAAAACAAACATAATTCTCTGGTTATAAACTGACACAATCAGGGTGAAAGCTTTTTTTTTCCAAGTCTGAGCCATGAAGAAGTTCATATCAAAGCGAATTTGCAGCACCACCACCGGCTAATGTGTTATTTAGGGGAAATGCGACCAATGTTCTTCAGAAGAGTCAAAAAAATGTTTTCACTTGAAAGCTAAGCCAGGGATGAGCAATTAAACTAGTTTTATTAGACAAACCCTTCTAAACACAAACACATTAATATCCTTTCTGCTTTTAGCTGACATTTTATTAGCATCTCTGCCGGTCAGGGGCTCCAGAGGTCAGACAGCCCTTAAAATTTGCATAGCCTTTCTGGCGGTGCAGCCGGGTTCTCAGCCCTAAATTGACTTTCACGGAACGTGTCGAGGTCAGTGTGCCATAATAAGTGGGAAAGAGGTTGATCCCCGTTGCTAATTACACACCACATGGCATTGTTATTCTTCGCTAATTGCATGCTGAGTTTCTAACAGTCTCTTGCCTTGGAGATTTTTAATCTGTGTATTAAGCTCATGAATTTGGCATCAACCGCAGTGGGTCTGCAGCAGTCATTAACAGTGGCCCTCTTTTTATCCATTGAATAAATCCCGGGACAAGAGGAAGGGCTTCTTTTGACTTGGTTTGTAAGTGAAACGGCCCGCTTCCTCTGAGTGGCGTGAACATGAGAGGCTAAAGCTGCGTTCGCATTGACCGTGGAATTACACGAATCAGGATTCTGAAAATAAATATATTGGAAACATGCCAATAATGCCATCTTTCCATTATTCACTTGTTAATGGAAACATGCCAGTTTGGAAAAAACAAAACAAAAAAAAAACGTTTTTTTGACAAAAAGTTTTGGCGACACTTTGAAGTGGTTTATCGTTTTGTAAAAGTTCAATGGAAACACTTTTTTCGCATCGCACAAGTCGCGTGATCAATAACCGGATGTTAATCCCGGTGGACAAGATGAAAATGACCTTTTTTTCTTCTTTTTTTTTTATACAATCTATACAAAATTCTGCCTCACAATTTTTGGATATGATGAGAAATATGAAGTTTTAATATTGTGAGTAGCTTGCTGTTACGTGTTACTGCTATTCCTATGAATTTCCTGGTAAAATAACAGAAACTTTTTTTTTTGCACTACTGCTGTTTTAAAGTGACCTATTGTGTAAACCTATCAAATAGGTTTATACAGTTATACAAGTCCATAGGAGATACATGAGACATTCTTTTATTTACATTTTTTAAAATCTATTGTTCCCCTGTGTCACTCCTCTGCTCACACGGGTCAAGTGTTAGTTTTGTGGGTTATGTTATGGAAATTACTTTTTTTTTCCCCCACCTCTGCTCATCTTCTAAATAAACGATTCTTATGTCAAGATGAGAAAAAAAAAACCCCACCACAACAAATGACACTCAATAAAAACTGCATCAGTGTCAGAGAAGCTGTGACAGACATATCTTTGAGACGCAAATCTATGAAAATAGCTTTGATAGCTACAATTTGGAGATAAAAAATAAATAAATAAAAACCTGCATATTTTGCAGCTTGCCGCCATCCAAGAGCTTGGCGTTTAGGAGGTGCTTCTCTCTGCCAACAATTTCCTCGGCGCAGTCGACGACACAAACGGCGTTTCTGCACTTTCCACAGGCAGCGCTGGCTGAACGTCTCGGCTGTTCAGCCCTGACGTGGATCACCGGGATTTAAAACCTGGTGGACATCCGCATGGCTAGGAGGCCAGCTAACAGCTTTTGAATTGAGCTCATTTAGCTTCGAGTTCATGTTGGGCTATAATGTGTACCTATTTATTTTAAAAAGGGAACACTGCACTTGGGGAAAAAAGATGGGAATGTGTAAATGTAATGGAAATGTTTAAATGTCTGTGAAAACGTGAGATAATTTGAGTGAATCCCAACACAGAATTGAGATATTAAAAGTTTTGCTTTTCTCCAGTCTGAATGTCAAGCTGTTGCTAACTTACTGTCTGTCTATGAATCAGCCATTTATTCTCCTTATATGTTGAGGTCATGAGTTAAAAATTAGTATTTTCTGAAATTGTTTTGTTAAATCGACATTTAAAATTAGTTTTAGTTGTGTTACGACCAAAATGTAAAAGAAAAAAAAGGACATCCACGATTCCTTCTAGAATAAGGGAAAAAGTTTGAATTGAGCAGAAAGAAAGTAGAGCTGCAATGCAAAATTGGCTGGTGACTGGAAATGGTTGATTTTATGCTTGACTGGCCTGACCGAGCATCGGGGGCTTAGAAAGTTAAAAATTCAATATTCTTCCGGTCAGTAAATGCACCGTACCTGAGCGCTAACAACAAAGCCACAGAACCAACTTTTCTGTGTTGAAGTGGTAACTAAAGGAAGAAGTCTCAAAGTTGCCTTGTTTTCTTTTTGGTTTTTTTGTTTTTATTTTTTCCAGTTTAACCTCTGTTCTCGAACACAGTGTGTTTGTGAATGCTGGCAGTCTTTTGGAAATCTGAGAGTTAAAGCTGCAGTTTGTAAAGCTTATAAAAAATATATTTTTAATGAAAATGCATCACCATGTCTCTCTGTATGTTATGAGACAGATAATCGGGGGGAAATAAATCAAGCTCTTCTGCCTTCTCCCAGTGCTAACTAGAAACAACCAATCAGAGCCAGGAGGTGGGTCTTAGCGCTGTCAATCATGCTTGTTTAGTCGCTGCCGCCGGCGCCCCCCCCCCCCCCCCCCCCCCCCCCC
>NW_015113115.1:337545-351089 GCF_001443285.1 Poecilia latipinna | reverse complement strand
CAGATAATCGGGGGGAAATAAATCAAGCTCTTCTGCCTTCTCCCAGTGCTAACTAGAAACAACCAATCAGAGCCAGGAGGTGGGTTTTAGCCCTGTCAATCATGCTTGTTTAGTCGCTCCCCCCGCCCCCCCCCCCCCTCCTCCACACCTCTACTCTCTGCTACAAGGTAGACTGTTCTTCCTGACAACAGTCTGCCTGGTATACTAAAGCTAGCATGGCCACAGATGATGGTGGATAGACAATTTTTCTGAAACTGTAAGTTGTTTCTCCCTCAATTTCATATTTAGCAGCGTGTTCATGATAAGATTGAGAGCGCTAAGCCCCTCCTCTTTGCTCTGATTGGTTGTTTTTCTTCAGACAGCAATAATAGCTCAAAGAATGAGGAGCTCAACCTTTTCACAGATCATCTGTCTCATATTAAACTGTTATAAAATGGTCACAGTTTTAGCAAATGTTTAAAAAAACAATTGTAAAATAAATTACATACTGCAGCTTTTAGCGAAGATTTAAGGTAACATAGTTATTCTATACCTTAAAGTCTATCACTAAAAGCCTGAAAATGAACCCACACTGAGCTATTATGTCACACAATGCTAACTCAGTTTTACAGCAACGTAAATAATGGCTGCCTGTGGCACAAAAATATCTGTTTCTGTTGTTCAGTATCGTTTCATAGTTTGTACAGAGAAATCACAGTCATGCATGCTTTACAGTGTTTTCTTGCGGCACCTTTTCAAGCGAATTTAATCTTAATGTTTTTATCAGACAAGTTTGGTTTTTGCCAATTCAACGTGGCACAAATTCAGGTCCTTATTATATTTCTAAGAGAAAATATAACTTTTTATTATTATTATTTCCACTTTTAAACTACAAAAAAATCGGTTGATACTGTTGTGCAGCAAATAACAGTCAATAAAGGCTTAGTAAATAAAAGGAGTTGACCCACATGGAGCCTCGGCGCGTCTTAATACACAAACTCATCTGAAAAAGCACTTTGTGGTTTCATGGAAGGGCCTCTAAGTATTGACCATATGCTGTTTTTGTCATGGTGCAGTAGCAGTTTCATTTATTATGCTTAAAATCAATAAAGCATAATAAACAAACTCTGTTCTCCACTTGTCATGTTGCTCCCTGATATGTCCTTATAACTAAAACCAATATTTTTCATTGTGATAAATGTGTGTCTGAGAAAGGCTGGTCCAGTGAGCCAGACCTCGCTTTAGAGGCCTCTTTGTCTGAATAGCGTCGGCCAAACGCAGCGACCTGCACGGCTTCCCACACGTCACCAGTTAAGGTACGACTAAAGAGAGAAACTTATGTAACCAATAGATGTATAACACACGGTGAAACACTTAAGTCCTTTAATACTTATAAGTTTTGATTATTACGTGGAAATTCAGTGTCTCTCTCTCTCTCATACATACACCACTGGTGGAGAAAAGCTGTTGTACTCCAAGCATGGCGTCAGTCCATTTAAAAACGCTTATTGGTCCCACACAAAAACCCGGACGGTTTGCCGCTCTGCTGCTAGCACATAGCAACAAGTGAGCGCGCTGCCCAACACAAATAATGATCCGACTGGAACGCAGATAAATTTTCCTCGAGGGTTTTAATAATCCAGGTACTCTAATCATTTGAGGAATCGTTACGGCCCTAGCAGAAAGTATGTTAACTTCTACGCCGAAATACTTGTTTGGGTCTCCTTTTGCATGAACGCCTGCATCAACGCGGCGTGGCACGAACGTGATCGGCTCGTGGTTCTGCTGAGGTGGAAGTCCAGATTGCTTTGACAGCTGCCTTCAGCTCATCTGCATCGTTGAGTCTGGTGTCTCTCCTCTTCTTCTAAACAATAATTCATAGGATCTCTAAAATAGGGGGGGCCCTGCTTTGTACTTTGAGAGCCGCCACTTTTGATGGGTCCCTGTTCCAACAGACCTGCATTTAATAAGGGCAGTGTTATGTAAAATCAACCTTTATTTATTTTTTAGATTTTTATCATGTTATGACATAATTCCCTCATCAAAAACATACATGGAGTGTTGTTTGAATCTTTCATGCACGTTTGAGAAATCTTTTAATCTTCCATGGCAACCATTTGTAAAATGTGACTAAATGTTTCGTCGCACCAAGTGACGCCTATTAACACAAAGCTCCTCTTTGGAGCTGCAGCCTCTGGCTGATCTTTCGCCTCACAGAGCACCCCCGCCCCATGCTTCCGCCACTCAGCTCCTCTAGACTAGCAGCAGCAACAATTAGCAAACACTTGGTGGACCTGCGTGTCTGCTGAGCTCATCATGCAAACCATTTCTCAGTCCAGCGCTCTTAACCCTTGTGCGTGCGAGGACTGAGGCAAACGTAGAGGACTGAGGCAAATGATACAAGTTTTACGTGTGTGGGGTCGGTTGGACCCCATTTCTAAACACAAGGTTTAAGAACGGCTGTTAACGGCAAAATGAGGGACACTGTTGCGATGACTTCCTGAGGGTGGAGTGTCCAAAAGATTAGGAGCTTCTTAAAGAGAGAGAGGCCCAATTTCATGAGGTCAAAATTCTTCGAAGTCATGTTTGACATATGTAGCATTTGTTACAACAACTGAAGGTAACATATATGTGTGATTGTGTTGTTAAATGGCACAACGTGCCTGTAAAACTCATTACGCACCTTTAAGTGTTGGCCTGACACAAGGAATTGGACTTTTGTCACACGTGTTAAGATTTGTCTGCTCAGAGTGGCTCTGATGCACTGACTCAATCTAATTATCCATTCTGTCAATCTAAAGGTGAATATCGTCATCGGATCAATACGGGGATGATGAGATCAAAACTTTTGTTTGCACTTTCTGCTCCATATGTCCAGCAAATGACTGGATTTTCCTCAAGCCGGAATTTAAACGCCAAATGTCAAGTGCTTATGTTTTCGATATGAGAGCAGGATTTCATACCTTTGTCATGTTTGCACTCAAAACTTCTGCTTTCTTTCAAACACAATCTGTTTTAATTCCCCCATAAGTGCAGCTTCGCTCCGACACCGTCTGAGCAAACAGCACATCTCTCTCTCTCTTCCTCTCTTTGCTTTCACAGGGTAATCTGTGATCGAGGTGCAAATTTAGCGCACCAATTAAACTATTATTATCTACTCAGGCAGCTGGAAAAAAATCACTCAAAAATATACACTTATGTCAAGATATATATTTCTAACCTGAAATATAAACATGGCTGGATGTAGTAGCCCTTTTGTGTTGCAACTATTGAGGGAAAATTATTAGTGTTCATATTTAAGTTGCATGCAGATTACAGTCAGACTCAGTTCTAGAAATAATTATGTGTAGAAGATAATTTAAAGGGGAATTATTGTATTTATATTCTCCTACACTGTGTTATATTGTAGGTAATAAATAAAAAAAGTGTTTTGTTTGCCTAAAATCTTTGTCCTGTATTTTTTTTAATAATCACAATCAACTAACTGAAGTCAAATAACCAAACTACTCAATGTTAATGACATTTCAAGGAAAAAGTATCGGAATTGGTATTGGCGATACTAGCTCTATATTTACTTGCCGATGCTACATTTCTCTAGAGTTTTATCCTCACCTCTTGGATAATGCTGAGGTTAAGATTTGAATTCTAGTTCCAGTAAATAGTTCTGCCTTTAAAAAACAAAATAAAAATCTAAAACACTTCAGAGTGGTCCAACTGGACTCAATTATTTCAAATTGTCAATGAAGGCAAAATGTTTTAAAACTAATCACTATTCACATAAAGAGCAGCTGTTTGACAGGTCACAAATTAATTTGAGAAGTTGTGACTTGGTAGCTTTGATCAGTCTTAGCATTTTAAGCTCGTCATGGCAACCAGAGCATCTGATTAATCCCTAATGAGCATGACTCTAAAGTGTTTAAAAGTATTTAAAAGTCCTCTAACGTATGGAAACACTTCAAGTTAGGCGATGGAGGGGGAAAAAAGCAGGTTTGGACAGTTAAATATGTATATTATTTTTTTTAGAGTGGGCTAAGTCCAGCTTATCAGTATTCCACAGGAGTCAGTGAATATTAGTCACAGAAAATCAGCCCATGCAGGACGTCTTTACAGGTAAGACTAGCTTAGCTTCACACAACTTGCTGAACACAGAAGATGAGCGAGTTCATGTTTAAATCTGTTCACATGGCTTCAGTAACAAATTATTGTAGCATGTTAAAATATATTCTTCTTATTGTTTGCCTGGAAAGAGGAGCGCACCAAAAAGTTTTTTATTTTTTTTATTTTATTTTTGTCCTTGTAGGCTTCCTGGGTGCCTCCATCCTGCAGTGGCTAGTTGAAGCGTGTATTCCAGGTCTTGGTGACATGAAACAGAAATATAACACACATCCGTGTGTGTGTGTGTGTGTGTGTGTGTGTGTGTGTGTGTGTGTGTGAGCCACTAATGATGCAGCGATGCTCCCCATTTCTGTTGCTATGAAACTTCCCAGTACCTAACAGCTGGCTGAGGTAGTGGCACGAGCTTATGTAGGTGAGCTAATGTAAGCGCGGCAGCAGTAATTGCAATCACAGTTGGAGCGGCGTGTTTTTATGAATCCAGCCTCATGATTCTGGGTTGAAACAACAGAGAGCATTAAAGTGACTTGTATCTCAGAAACCACGGTCCTTCTCCAAACACAATATTTCCCCATGAAGCCGCAGCTCCAGACGTCTGGCACTGCAAAATCCTGTCTGAGTTTAAGTGAAATACTTACAGACTTTTCGGTAGAAAATTTACAGAAGAGGTATTTGCAGGAGGACTGTAGGACGGTAGGCATGTCTCTGTATCAAATATTAAAGGAGCAGCATCTTCCAGGCACATAGTGCCATTTTATAGCACAATCAAGTAACTATGCTGCCTTCAATTGTTATAAAAATACTATACATATCAAATACATGACTTTAAAAGAAATATGACTTTGTAATTTAACGATATGAATTTGGGCTTCTGTCTCTTTAAAAACTCCTGCTCTTTCTGAAACTCAGCCTTCAGGAAGTCATCACAACATGGCTCCTCTATTAACCCTTTAACAATGTTTTTTTACCAGCGTTCCTCTGAGAAGTAGCTGCTATAATGAGCTCAGCGAATGTGGAGTAACACCAGGTGTTTGCTAATTTCTGCTGGCTAGTCTGAAGGAGCTGAGTGGGGCGGAGCTAAGCCCACCCAGGCGTTTTGCACAGCTGACTGGTTGCCACGGGAGATTAAAGGGTTTCTCAAACATGCATGAAAGAATCAAAGCAACACTCCAGGTATTATAGCATAAGGTAAACCTAAAAAAATTGATTTTAAATAATACTGCTCCTTTAAATATTGTACTGCAACAATGGTAGAAGCAGAATGTGTTACGATCGTTGGTTGTCACTTGTAACTGTATGATTTTCTTGTTCATTTATGTTTATAGATAGATATATGCTGCCACATTCTGTTCATTTCTCTGTGTTCATTGCTGAAAGGTGTTTCTTTCTTAGTTTATTCCTGTCTTCTATTCTTTGTACTTTTTGGATTTACTTAGATCTGTTCTAATCGTATTCCTCGGTTTGTCTTATTTCAACTCCCTTTGAGTCATTCAGCTCTCTTCCTCGTTCCCTGCGTTCATTCTGCCACAGCTGTTCCACATCTCCTCTGATGAGCTCAGCTGGTTCGTCTCTCAGTAGTTAAGCTCCTGGTCTTTCATTGCTCCTTGCAGGACCCTTCAGTTATTCTGCCTGTGATAAACGATCTGCTCTTCCTGAAGTTTCCCTCTTTTAAGTTCCACCTTATTTCATTATTAAAAATCTCGGACCTGCCACAGTTAGTCTTCCTTACAAACCATAGGACAAAATCATTATTTGATAATATAAGAAGGAAAAAAAAAAAAAAAAAACTTTTCTTGATTATTGTTTTAATATTAATCTTTAGGTTGTGTATTTTCTTTATTTTATATACTTATTTTTATGAACACTTTTAGTAAATTATATACATGAGTAAAATAGATTTTTTGGGGAGTGCATACTAAACAAACATTACAGGCAGACAGAATTATCAATCTATAAAACACAAAAACAACAATAAGATAAGAAAATGAACAACAACAACAACAAAAAAAAGAGGTAGACATTAAAATGGACACTTTTCTTTCTTGAAAACAGAACATAACTGAGTGATGTCACAACAAAGATGGAGTTGTTTAACATATTTTCAGGCCAATTTTTCCACTAATACAAACTACGTTCTTACCTTAAACATCCATTTCTCCAATAATTGTCACCAAAAAGCCAATTCTTCTTATTATTCTTATTATTATTTCGCCCTTACAATCTGTCTTTGTTGCTCAGCTGTCTCCACCGGGGGAAGGTAACAGGAACCGGGTCTCGCGCGCCGCGTTTTTCATCTCGCACGTTAATCGACGCGACGCGTGCACGTGTACGCGCGCGCGCTTGAGCGTAAACATCGTCAGCGCCTTGTGTTTGGGAAGAGCAGCCGCAGCCACGTTAAGCAGGTTTGTTTTGGGGCTGTTATTTCTGCTGAAACAGGTCAGAGTGCTACGTGTGTGCCGCTGAACTGGGAGAGCCGCAGCTAAAACAGGAATTACGTTTCAAGTCACGTCTCCATACTAACAAGAATGACATTTTTCGGTTCTCATCATGACATTTTATCACCGTCATTACTCTGACCCGAGGGCCGCGGGAGATAGAATTCAGGGAAGGGCCAAAAGGGAACAAGCAGAGGAGACACATCTTCCCAACTCCACAAGTAAAGACTATCTAATTGGGATCTTATGTGTTTTCTTTCACCGTGCTTTATCCGGGGGTAAGTGTCTGACATTGGCGTTTATTAACATTTTTCCTCTCTTTCTAAAGCATTACTTATTTGCTGAGCTGTTTTTTTTTATCTCCCCCTCTCTTTCTTTTTCTCCAATTATTTAAATTATCTTCGTTCCTAATGAACATTTTTTGAAATCTCATTTGTTGGGAATCTTTTCAAGTATTTATTCTAATTAGGTCATTACCATGCCGAGCCGGTTTAGATTTCCCGGCTCCACATAAAGTAACTGGATAAATGATACACATAACAAAGATAACTGCAGTAGAATAAATGAATCGCAGCGATATGCCTGGGATCTAATCACCTTAATTAACAGATGTTTGGAGGAAGAAAGAATTTAGTTGGTTTAAGTTGCGTGTTAACGACACACAGCACAGCACTCACCAAAGAATTTAAGTTATTTAACAACAAAATTATCTTCATATTAAAACAGAAAGTGTTAATAATTAAGAGAAGATTTTGATGTAAAATTATAAAAAATTTGGGTACGTCATCTTAAATTTACTCTAAAGTGAACCCCTTCAGACTTGACTAAAATTACCACTTTTCCATATTGAAAATTCAATCTATTATTGCGAAAAGTTATGACGAAAAGACCCAATGATTCATTTCTTTGGTCATAGCAGCTAGAATAATGTTTGAAAAAGTCAAGGTTTTAAACCTAAAAACAGTGACGGTAGCATCGCCTGCTACTAGCAGACATGCTAGGACTGTGAAGTATAAACATCTCCAAATTCAGTTCAGAAAAATTCAGCGGTGAAATTGAGACAACTGAGCGCTCCAGCAGGACAGATGCAGTGGATAAAGAAGGATAAAATCTCAGCATTTTCTGAACTTATATTCCCCATGATTCTATGTCAGGAAAACTACTAGTTTAATTAAAAACGGTTCAAATAAATCATTGAAACCCCAAATCAATATGACTCTCCATGCTGATGAAGAGTGTTTGTGAACTTCTGTCCACAGCTGCACAAGGATAGGCACTTATTTTTATCACGAAGGGAGGAAAAGGAACACGGCACAGCTTTTCCATGGTTTATTTTTCTGTTTTTTGGGTTTTTTTTCCTTCTCCGTATTCACGACTGATGCCACAGAGATGACAGGCTGTCAGGCTTGTAACCACCGACGAGGATTACAAACAAGCATGGTTGACGCTCTGATGACAGGATGGGATTTCCATTAATTTCATGCTTTAGGTTCTTACATTTGTACAGTAAAGTACATCCTAATTTGACTGCTGAACAAACACAACATGCGTCCTGTATCAAGACACGGAAATCTTTCATGTTCCATCAAAGTCTGGATCATGGATTTCTTGCCACACGGAAAATCAAGGGACGCTGATCGTACAGCTGTAAACGGTGACTATAGAAAAGGGAATCCTTATCCTTTATGCAACACTGTGGCTCTTATGTCTCCTTTAAAGCTGCAGTATGTACCTTTTATTAAAAAAAAAAGTTTTTTCATATCTGTTAAACCTGTCAAAATGTTGTGACAGTGAGAAAAAAATTCTGATCCTCCTCCCTGCTCTACTACTGCCGTTTTAATAAATGCTTCACACCCAGTCAAAATCAACCAATCAGAGCCACGAGGAGGGTCTTAGTGTTGTCAATCGGGCTTATGTATGCACTGCTAAATGTGCTAATGGCAGAGAAAGAACTCATTGTCCCATAAAAACTGTTTATCCGGTCATTGGTGGCTATGCTAACTAGCAGTAGCATAGCAGAGAGCAAGGAGGAGGGGTTATGTGCAGCCTGTACACAAACATGATTGACAGCGCTAAGACCCTCTTCCTGGATCTAATTGGTTGTTTCCAGTTAACAATGGGAGAAGGCAGATGAAGTAAAAAATTTTCACAGACGTCTCATAGTATACTGTCATGACATAGTGACAGTTTGAACAAATATGTAAAAAAATAAAACATTAATCAAAGTTTAATGCTGCAGCTTTAACTGCTGCACAGTCACTTTGACTTGGCAGAGAATAGACAAATGTTAATTAGAAAAGCTGTTCAAGTCTCTTGTTTGACTCACTTATAAATTACTTTTGGAAAGGTGAATAAAACCTTGGCAAGGAAAGAAAAATCGATTAGGGGAGGTGTTCGTTTAATTGTCCAACAAAGGATACACTGAAACCAGAAGGATTAAATTAGCTTCAGCTTTGATTCGGTCGTGTGACATGTCGTGCTCCTTCTCTTCCTTAAACTAGAGAGCTATTGCAACTCGGCACAGGAAGCATGTGCCTCTCTGTCCCTCCAGAGCCCAACGCCATTCAAAGAGCAGTGCCAACCTGGCAATGCACCACCACGCGGCATCCCTGGCATTCCACACATTTGCCCTTGGAGGGCACACTGCGAGCACCCACACGTCCTAGAGTGAGTAATTACTCCCTGGAAAGAGGGAAAAAAGAAAAGAAAAAAGGCCCTCGTCACTCCTCTGATCACGACGCCGCAGATTGCGCGAGGCCTTTAATACGCCATGACCCAGTCTGGCTCGTGATTACACACAGGCTGTTCTACGAAATGACTCAGCCTTCGATGAATCCTTGTTTTTAAACTTGGTCATTACGTTTAGACGGGGCGGTTTGTCTGATATTTGAATCATCTGGTATCAAATCTGTGACTTCCGAGCATTGTCTGTTCGTTTAGTGCCGCCACCGGCCGCTTTAATGAAGGACGCGCTGTAGGAAAGAGAGAGGTGATGTGACTTTAATAGGCTCGCCACGGTCCGCTGAGAAGGCAGCAGCGGCGCTGCGTTAGTTCTGTTTGAGCGCATAATTTAGCGGAGCGAAGGGAGGAGCCGCGACGCCCGTCAAAGTTCGGCCCGGCGGAGTCAACGAGCTGGCATGTCTACCCCTCAGCGCGGATAAGGTGTTTGGAATACGTTAACCTTTTCCTTATTTGTTTTGTGTGTGTACTCGCTTTGTTCCGCCGTGAAATGAGAAGAAGCCTTCGCTGCCGCGGGGCCAAATCCACGCTGACGCCGGGCTCACGAGGCATTCTGGCACCCGCATATTAGCCTTCACTTGAAATGAGAAAAAACGAGGAGGGAGAGGAGGAACTTCAAGAGGGCAGCGCCGGTGTGCTTCGGCTTGGCTAACAGCTATTTCTTGTCTCCCTGGCTTAATCTATCTTTCTTTTCATTCTCCCCCTGCTCTTCATCTCCACCGGTTTAAAGCCCAGGACCTCGGGCGCTGCAATTATTGGCACGGTAAAAGATGAAAGGTCACAATTGTTAGCAAAGGAAGTGACAGAAAGAGGAGGTGGAAAGTTCTAACTTTGAGCTGTTTCAAGTGGCGCGGCACAGAGACGTAATGGCTGCCGCAGAACTTATTATTCACACAAAGCATTGATAAATATCTATATTAGATGTTGCCCCAAAACGCAAGCCTTTAATTGGTAAAGACTTTCAATATCATAAATATTTATGTTCTATTGAGTATCAGTTCCTAAAAGATTGAGGGTATTATTGAATTTTTTTTATCTCACATCACAGATTCCCACAATATTACATTATAAACGCCCGCAATATTGTCAAGACAATTTTCCAATTGCGTAATTTCTATTAAATAAGAAACAAAATTAAAATCAAGGGACGCCGATCGTATGAATGCAGTTTTCACATGGTTGGTTATTAAAAAAACATGCCGTGCCTTGATCCTCTACTTCCTGTCATCGTCTTCTTCATGGTTTGTGCCTGTAATGACATCCAGTTTTTGATCATATGGCTTGTGTGATGTGAAAAAGTGTTTCCATTATAGTTTTGTGAAATAAACCAATTTCAGTACAGTTGAAAAACCTTCTCATCCTATAGCACCAAAACTTTTTAGCAAAAATAAGATTTTTTTTTCCAAAACTGACGTTTTTCCATTAAGAGAAATGTCGACTTGTGCAATTATATTGTCAGTGGAAACGCAACTACTGACATTTTTTTAAAAAGAAATATCCTGGACGATGCAAAAGGTTGAGTTCATGTGCAAACTGGGACATTTCTCCCAATAGCAGCATTGTGCTGTTGCTTGTTACTGCAGCCACATGGAACCAAAGACCAGCAGGAGTTTATTTGCTTTCCAGGGGTTTAACAAGATCTCCTTATCTTAAAGCTCCACCATTTTTATTAGAAACTGTAGTTATCTATCCATTAACTAAAATGCTTAGTTAATGGATGGTGGTGACGTGGAGTGGTGTCTGTCCATAGTGGTCACTGGACGGGTTGCCAGTCCATTGCATGTGAACACATAGACACACGCTCATGTCTAAGGGGTTTAGAAATTCACCTGGCCATCTAAATTACAAAGGTTAGATTATTGTAGTGTATTTTGAACAAAATCACAATACACATCCAGGGTTTCCTCCAGAAAACTTGCTAAGCCCGGTGCTCGGGCCGCTAGGGCAGTCATCCATTCAGAGGGTTGCCATGTTTGTGATTTTAAAGTTGACAGGAAACTTTAAAATATTACTTGATAGCTTTGCATTATTGGAAGACTGGATTATTAATACCTAAACACCAACTATAAAGGCAATAATTAAAATAAATAAACAATGCTAAGCCTGGTGGGGCCCCAAGTAAAGCCTGGTGGCCCGCCAGGCTTATAACACACTGTGGGAAACTCTGCACATCTTAACTATCAAACATGTTCTCTCCATCGTCTTAGTGCTTAAACTGAAGGCGACTGAACTTTTCTCTGTGTTGGAGATGCTTCACACATGTAAAGGTTTCTTTAGTTTTGATCATATGTTGAGCTCCATGCTTGATGTAAGTCATTATTGGACATTCTCACTAATTGGGCTGCAAAGGTCACACAGGTCACCGACATGGTCGTCCATCCTGTGGACAGGTTGTCGCTCGTGGAATGTTTTTAACGCAGCGTCTGTATGAAGGCGTTTTGGTCACAGCTCTCATGTTGTGAACGTTTCTGGGCAGTAGAGTCGAGGCTGTCCACAGTCTGTTTGATAGACTGACCTGTGGTCACTTCCTGTGTAGTGACCTTGACCCTAAGACTCTTCCTCGGCTCAGTTGGGCGGCGCAGCCTGGACAAACGACGTTGCTGCTGTTCGGAGGTCAGACATGTCAGCTGTAAGAGGTGTCAACTTCCTGATGGGTCTGTTCTGGCTTCCTGACGCCCCAGCTACAAACGAAAAAGGTTTTCCTGAAAAACTTTCTTTTCTTTGATACTATTTTTCCTTTCAGTCATTAACTTTTCATTTGCACATATACATTTTAATGAAAACTGACTCAGGATAAACTATAGAACAGTGGTTCTTAACCTGGGTTCGATCGAACCCCAGGGGTTCGGTGAGTCGGTCTCAGGGGTTCGGCGGAGCCTCTGCCGCAGAGGTAAAGACACACTTGTGTAAAGTCGTGATGACGCCCCGCTTTGCCATCACTTGCTGCAGAGGATCACGTTACATTGCTGAGCCAATCAGTGCTGCAGAGGAGCACTGATTGAAGGAGCTTCACTCTCAGCATGGTTTTGAACTTGTCTTTAATTACTTCAGCAAAACTCACAGTTTTTACGACTTAGTGATCTTCTTAAAGTGAAGACATATCATGAATATGTCTTGAATTTGGAAAAAAAATATATATTTATCACTACAGAAGGGTTCAGTCAATGTGCATATGAATCTGATGGGTTCAGTACCTCAAAAAAGGTTAAGAACCACTGCTATAGAAAATAGAAATTGTTCCAGTGTTGATATGGTTTCAAGCACCAAAGTGGACTTCCTATAATTTTTGTAAATTTGTGAATATGAAGTTTTAAAAAATCTTCACTTGGCAAAAGAAAATCTCAGTTTTTACCTCCCCAAAAAAGTTTTGCCACATTTACAGGCTTGTGTGGGAGCGGTCTTTTTATGATTTACTAGAGATCCACAGAGACTTTGAGGCCAATCAAACATCTGATTCCAGGCGTCTGATCTGTTGATATCATTTTATATTTTCTTTTCTTCAGAACTAAAAATAATATCAAAATGCTTTTCTACTTTCTGGAAATCAAACATGCTTGGTTTTACATCTTTTTTAATGAAATAACAGCTGTGCCATGTAATATATTTCTATATGTTTTATGTTCTCTTCATTGAAATGGTCTTGTTGCTGAATTGTATTACATTAACAGTATTGCCTCGCCTGTGTCAAACTTAACATTTGAGGAAAACCTCTGATCGATTGTTACATCTTTAATTGGTAAATCATTTGTTTGTTTGTCAATCAACCAAATTTAATAACCATCTGAATCAACACACTGGAACGTTTTGAGCATTCACCAAGCTGATGGTCTCAAAAATATATAAAAAAAGTCATCTGCCATATGCAGACCTTTTACCTTTCTATTGCGATTTAAATTTGTATCTAAATGTAGATTTGGTTATGAAAAGGACGTGTCAGGTATTGTAACATAGATCCACATTTAAACATGCATGCATTCTTGTCTGGCCTGCTTCAGCCTCCTAAGGCCTGATTAAAACTGCAGCAGGATTGAAACTTGTATAAATTGGTGGTGACTGTTTTGCTCCTGCCTTTGTTTGAATGATTGCCACTTTGTTTTGTACTGCTGTGTTGTCGTGACTACTGCATTTAAACTATGTTTTGTTTTTCTGTTTTTAAACCTCATTTTTGTTTCTTTTTTTTTTTCAATCAAAATCCCAACTGGGGCATTGCAAAAAAAAAAAAAAAAAAAAAAATCTTCGGCTACAAATTTTAGGTTTCTTTTATAAAACCACTCTCCC
>NW_015113115.1:305459-334534 GCF_001443285.1 Poecilia latipinna | reverse complement strand
TTTTTTTTTAACCCCTTTTTTTTTTTTTTTTTTTTTTAAAAAAAAAACCCAACCGGGGCATTACAAAAAAAAAAAAAAAAAAAAAAAAAGCTTGGGCTACAAATGTAGTGTCACTTATTTAAAACCACTTTCCCCTATAGAAACATGCTAATAAATGAAACTGGAGTAAATCTGTTGTGCATGTGTCTTTTATGATTCTGCCTTTCCAAATCAAAAAACTCCTATATAATATAAAAATCTAATTTCAAACGATTGAGAACTTATTTTTTAGTTAGACAAATGCATCATGCAGCCGTTGTACCACATTACCGACATGTCTGCCACTGTTTCACCTGCTTCAGGACAAAATACCTGGCATTGTGATGTCAAGTGGTGTAATTACAGTCATCATCGGGCCATTTGATTTTTTCTTTTTTTTTTTTTTTCTTTTTGACAGCGAATTTGAAACTCAATAGTGTTTATGACAGAAATCTCATATTTGATGCTTGTTTAAAAATAAGTGTTGGACGGTTTGAGCTGGTAACTCAAAATTAACCAGCTAAGCCCCAAAATAAAGTAATTAAAACCCACAAAGGTTTGATAGTTTTCCCAGCTGAGATGAATAGTGGATTTTTATGCCTGGAAATCACAGCAAGATTACTGGTTGATGTTCAAAACCTGACCGACCCCACACATGAAAATAATAGTAAAACACTAAAACAGATTTCATTCACGGACAGGAAATCTCACAAAACCGCCAATGTAACTTCTGTGGAAACAAACATGGCCGACTGGAAAGACTATTTTTGGATTCCCCGCCATTTTATTCCCATCATTTTGCTTTCTGATTGGCAACACGTCATATTTAACAGGCTGCGTTCTCGTTAACTCCTCGCCAAACATCCCAGATTGCACGATATCATCCCAAGACGATCCAATACGTTGAGCATCCCCCAATTTGAGATCGGAGCGGTTCCAGATCACTCTCAGCACAACAAACATGGCAGGAGAATCTCATTAGATTATCTTTTGAGCCCTCACAACAATCAAAGTGTACCTTAGACTTTCAGAACGGGAAGTTGGGTCAAAAATTGGTTTAATTCTCTTGACGAATAAATCAAGCTTACTTGATCCCTGTTAAAAGAAAATTATGGAAGGACCAAGTAACTCAGAGATGGGAGGGTGAAATGACAAGTTAAGAAATTAAAGAGCTGGCAGAAACATAATACAACCAGAGGATGATGATGTTGTGTAGGGAAGACATGTTAGATTTCAAGGTCAGTGGCTTTGGCAGCATTTGGGATCACTGCAGGTCCGTCATGCCCCGGGCTTTTCTATGAAAGGGTCAAACAGCTGCTGGATTTTCCTCATAACAACCATTCCCATCATCATCATCATCAGCTGCACCAGAGCAAGCATCCAGAGGGACATGCTCTCACCGCTCAGCTCATCATGACATCCTCTTACAGAGAGGAAACACTTTGCAATCAAACCACACGTTTTATCGATTTAGACTACATTTTTATCTATTGTGTTATTATGTTAATCATCCATTTTGGTTCCACACCAGAGTTGTTGACCGTTAAATTACTGGTTGCGCAGCGGCCCTTAAAGCGTCGCTTTGGAAGTGATTAAGATTCATTTCAAAACCTTACAGACAGTTTTGGAGCGCAGAGGTTTCCTCCCGTTAAGTCTCCGAAGCGACGCCGAGGTCGGCCACCAATTATAGCCAAGACGGTAACTTTTTGAAGCCGATCCCAGAAGTGTTGGATGGGGTTGAAATTCTTTGCTCACGGCCTCCTCGCCCACAAGAAACTTGCGAAAACCTCCACAGCTAGCACCAACTTGGAGGCACGTTTCTGTCCTGGAGACCCGCTCCGGTCATAAATAAAAATAAGATGAGAATTGTCTTTTCTTTTTCACAAGAAAACAGAGCGTCCGTTGGAAATGTGAAGCGAGTTCTTGGTCGTTTTCCAAGAGCGGGCGGTCTGCAGGCCGTGCTGGAAAACTACCGAGACCCGACTGCATTTCATTTCAAGGTTGGCACCGTTTCTTTTTCTCTTCTTTATTTCTTTATTAAGCCCTTTTGCTCTGCTGCTGTCGTCTGTCTGAGCGGCTTGAGAGGGCTTTTTATCTGAATTCAAAATCTGAGACATGGGTTGTTAAAAGAAAAAAATAATAAAGGCTCCAATTTCTTCAAATTATAATTAATCTTGTAAATGTTAACAGCTGCCCATTTTCAACTACCCTTATCAGCTGGACCTTAACAGTTTGAAGTATCTGGAGTCACGTTACACGTCTTTTGTCGTAAAAGCTTTGAAGTACTGAAGAACATCTTAATGACAATTTGGATCCTAATAGAAGCTCTTGAAATAAATCCTTAAAAAAAAAAAACGGCCACTCACTCTGCATGACACTGATGCAGATGTTACAGATACAGAGGTTTTGGAAGGCTAATTAATAATTACAGTTCACCTAAAACTATGAATTATTCTCACACATTTGCTACCTTATTAAAGCATTCCTTACCCTGGTACTTTATATGTCCCAAAATATTTCTTGATAAAAACTGAAATGTGGTTTTGAGTTGGTATGCCAATACTGTGTAAGACATTTTGCTACAGCTGCAAGGCAAGAATCAAAACCGGTTTCTTTGCAATATCCCTCTAGCTCTGTTAAACTGGAAAGATAGGCCTGGACTTTGACTGGGCCACCTGAACGCATATGCTTAGATCTGGTGATTCTTGAACTGTCTTCAGAGGCATTTGGAAGAAAGTTTGGTGAAAATGAAGTAAACTAACAGACTAAATATTTGTAGTTGGACTGGGATTTGAAGCTATTAACATTAGCTATTAAAGAGGCGGTATGATGTAGAATTGACTGTTTTGAACTTTAAGTCGTGTCATTATGTTATTCCCTCATCAAAAACATACCTGCAGTTTTGTTTTGATTTTTTCATGCATGTTTGAGAAATTCTTTAATCAACCGTTCAGCTGTGCAAAACGCCTGGATGGACGTAGCTCCGCCTTCGAGGCCCCACTCAGCTCCTTCAGACTAGCCAGCAGCAATTAAACACCAGGTGAAACTGCACATCACAGCCCAATAATTTCGATTAAATTATGCACTGTTGGTGTCTCCAAACATCTTCAAACTCCTCTGCTTATCCTTTGACAGTTTAGGTTAGCTTTTCCTACAAACTAAGGTCTGGCAGTACGTTTTGGGTGATTGTTCTCCTAGAAGGTGAACCTCATTCCCCGTCTCCAGTCTCCTGCAGTTTCTAACGAGTTTTCATCCAGGATTGCTTCCCGCTCCTTTCTGAAGAGAAGAATCACTCCAGCATATTGCCACCGCAATGTGTTACCATGGTGATGGATCTTTTAGGACAACATGCACTGTTAGCTTTCTGCGTACCACAGTAATTATGGCTTTCTTTCAAAGATGACTTTCTCCTTACAACTCTTTCGTAAATTTTGTACTATTACCATTGACCTCTTGGTCCCACAACTTTCTCCCCGATCTGTTTCCTGTGTTCTTCAGTCTTCATGAAGCTGTTATTATTATTTTTTTTCATTAACAATCTCTACCAAATTTGAGGCTTTCACGAAACAGCTGGACTGATAATGGGGCTTAAATTGCCCAAAGTAGTTCTCTGAATACAAATGCACGCCACACTTTTTCTCTTTGAAAACCACGCGTCTTTTTCCCGACCAGTTCACATGCCCTGCTTTGTTCTGGTCCATCGCATTAAGTTTCTGGTTGTGTCGTGGCAAAGAGTGAAAAGTTTAAGGAGTGCGAATACTTTTGCGAGGCACGAAATGTTTCCAGATACTCAAAGACAGCCCCAAGAAGAGGTTTGATAAATTATTCAGTTCACCTGCGTTCCTGGGAGCTCAACAACAGAGATGTAAAAGCTGCTTCACTGAGGGTCCCGTGAAATATGTCGTTCTCAGCCCCTGCGGCAGCAACGTGACCAGACTTGTGCCGAAGTTCAGCGGGAAACGAGCTCACATCATGCGATCTAGCTTAAAAAAAAAAAAAAAAAAAAAAGCTCAAAACTGGCTGAAAATTCATGATTGAAATCTTATTAGCAAAACAACTGCAAAAGTTTGATCCCCAAACTTTTAAGATTTACTATTGTTCCTTTTCATGATTAACACATTATCCTTCTGTGATCAAATCAAAAAGAATATTTGAATAAGACCCTCTGATGTCTCAGACATTTTACAATTTTGCCACTCTTTTGATCAGGAAAATGATTGTTCCTTCCAGTTAGACTTTAATTTTCACTATAAAAACATTAGTGGGGTTTTTTATTTCTTCTTCTGTGCCTTTGATAAAGTTCAAAGAAAAATAATAAAATTAAGTTAGCAAAAATATAATAAGAAGTAACCGTCACATAATGGCAGTCGGGGTTGGGAGGGATGGAGAGGTCTGCCAGCTATGGTAACATAACATGTTACGATACAAAGCGACAAAATAAAGGCTGTAATCATAGCGGGAGAATAAACCAAGTCCGTCTAGACGGCTCATGTATGGAGTTGATGCTTTGTAACACAACCATCAGCATTCAGTGTCTGTAAATAAAGGACACGTATCAATAGATGATCTTATATCCTGTTTATAGCCACATCTGAGTCTAAAGCTGTGTTACCATTACAAATGTGTGGAAAACTTTGTCGATATTCCTCTAATGTAAAAAAAAAACAAACAAAGCACAATTCTGCAATTGCGGTGTTTCCTTTAAATAAGAAACACAATTAAAGTCCTCCTGCCACTTCCTGTCGTCTTCTTTGTCTTTTCTGTCAGTAGTAACATCCGGTTGTTGATCACATGACTCGTGTGATGCGAAAAAATGTGTTTCCATTGCAGTTTTGTGAAATGCATTAATTTTGATACAGCCAAAAAAACATCTGAAAAACTTACATGAGTTTTTTATTTTTTATTTTTTTCGAATCTGCTGTGTTTCCAACAAGCAAATAAATTTTCCCAATTCCAATTTGTGCAATTTTATGGTCAATGGAAACGCGGCTCGTGTCCCAGAAGTCGTCATGTAATTTTAGGTTGGGGTAAATTTGGCCTCTCTCAGTTCTAGAGATTTATGGTTAGAATTCACTTTCTCAATTGTATTATAAAACACACCGGATACTACACAGTGTCAATCATTATAAATAAGTTTAAAATATAAAAAATTTGAGCACGTTTTCATTACAGGACGACTAAGACCAAATCTGGGGGATTCTGATATGTTCTTTGTCCCAAAATTGATTAAAAATCTCTCCAGCAAGTTTGAGACCTGCCATTTCTGCTATATGTGCCTAGAAAAAAAACTTTTAAAGGTAAAATTACAGATGTATTTTGATTAGATGCTCAAAATCATTCAATTCCTGTTAATGGGAAGCAGCAGATTTCCTCCATTCTCTCTTGACAAAAAGAAACAATAATAAAACAGTTTCCCTTTTTCACTCAGCAGACCGGAGCAGCGTCAACATCGCCTGAGTCCATCTGTCCATCTCATGCCATCAATCATGAACAAGACATCAAGGTAGTTGGACTCTTTTGCTTGAGGCAGAAACTGAACCCAGACCTTGAGGAGGCAGTCCATTTTTTACTGGTTAGGAACCAAGTCCTCCGACTGACGCAACATGGACCCTGCTGAGTTTTATGAAACTAGATACTTGTAGCAACGGGGTGGAGAAAAAAAACCAAACCAACAAAAAAAGCAATGAACTATTGCATATTTCAACATAACTTTTGTTAAAAATACTGAAAGACAGCACTGGCTTCAGGGAAGACTCTGAATGGTTTTGTTTTGCACATTTAGAGCCGTCAATATTTCCTCTCCGGCTTCAATAAATACTTAAAGGTTTGACAATACCTCCTTCCCTGTTATTTGCAAGAAACAGTCTTGCAACAAACTGATAACCAGCAAAGCAAAGAAAAGCCTACATAAAGACATTGGTATTTACTTGCTAAAACGTAAATATACTCACGTAAAGCACTGGAGTCCATCAACCAGATCGATGTGTATTTATCCATGTGTTTGGTAGCATCTCCCTGTGAGCCTCTGATTCATTTCTAATGCCTTGTAAAACACGTCCGTCTTATCTTCTCATTGATTTAGCAAGTTCACTTTATACTCCGCCAATACAGTTATAAATATTATAGCGCACTGATTCAGTCGTTATGCATTTGATGGTACACCACTCCAGGCATTAAGTGTGAAGCCTCCAGAAATTGATAAAATAGTGAATGTCCACAACCACGTAAACACATTTGCCGCTTTTCCATCTTTATCATCAGAGTTTATATTTATGTGTCTACAGTCTTCTCTTTCGATTAAACCCAAAAGATAAGATATAAAAAAAAAATAAAAAACACATCGGTACTGCAGTAGCTCCAGGTCATGTTGTTGTCCAGACTCATATTTGTGCTGGAAAAAGTCAAAAAGGAGGAAAACAAACACGAGACAGATTTGTTTATCTATTCTGATTGAGGGTTTCACTCATCGGTCAACCATAGCTGTTTCAACTGGGCTTTTTTATTGTTGTTGTTGTCGTTGGGTTTTTCAGGGCAGATTGACTGCCAGTTTGGGTTGTTTGACACCATCGCATATCCAGTTTTTCTCCAAAAAGGTTGGAGTGACAAACTGGAAAAACATAAAATCTTACCAAGTATTTTCAGTCTGGTTTCTAGTGCAAATAAGTAAACTATTCAGCAAGATGTAAGAGTTGTTTTAAGTCAGTAATTACTTAATATTGATGAACAAGTACTTGTTCCATTGGCAGATGAATTCACTAATAAGACATTTGTGAAATGGAACTAGTCAAGAAAAGAGAATTATTGACTCTAAACAAGCTCTTGTATTTTGCTGAAAAGTTACTTGTAAGTCAGGTTCAAGTGTACTAAGATGTTTACACTAGAAACTAGACAAAAATACTTGGTAATATTGTGTGTTTTTTGCAGTGTACATGGCAGCAAGTCTACTTACGACCAACCGTAAGAGTAAACGGCAGTCAATCATGTAAGGCCCAATGGTAGACCGCTCTGTATTTTATACTTGATTATGTTTTAAATGGCAAAACTTCTTCAGAAGCTCAGGACGAAGAATTAAAAAGTCCACAAAACAAACGAACGACTCGTTTTTACAACGGGACGACGGCCGTGACCACTCAGCTGCCTCCATACCGTCCGTAGTCATGTGACGACTTGGCGAGGGATCTGTCGCGTTCAGACTGGAAGGCTAAATGCATTTCAGGGCCATCTGGTGTGTGGTGGAGACACCAGCTGGAGGGACACAGGACAATGTCGGCCTGTGGGAAAATGGCAGGAGTCACGGCGTGAGTTCTCTGAGTCAGGAGATGTTTCACCGCCGCGGCAAGACGTCCAGGCGACACGGCGCGCTTACAGACGGCGGCGCCGGTGAAGCTTCTGTTTGAGGGTGAGAGGGGAGGAAAGGCGCACTTCATCAGAAAACAAAGAAGAAAAGGTGGCTTTCATGGAGACGGATGTGAGTTTCGATCCTGACCTCCCAAGTTGGGCAACGGTTCAAGGAATCGTTATTTGTACACATTTTACAGTTCCGGCCCTTGGGAGAGAGTCGTACCAGTTCACAGGCCTCTAATCCAGTTCATTTGCACTGATAACGCCAAACGCATTCCATTCTGTCTGCAATTATTATTGCATACACAGAGAGGATTGTGTGGAGGAGAATAATATAATGAAAATTACTAATAGCATAATGTAGATTGAAAGTGCACTTACACGCTCTGGCAAAGCTTAATGCAATCAAAATATGCTGTGAACGGGGATTGGGGTATTTTTTTTTTTTGTGGAAAAATATTAAGAATAAAACAGCAATTACATCCACAAGTACAGTAAATGTTGCTTTACAGAGATTATCTGATTATTTCATCCTGTTTATTCCTCCTACAGAGTTTGCTTGCCTTTCCCTCTCATTTTCAATGCATGGAGCAACAAATCCATGATTATGCTAACTAAGATGAGGGGGGAGGGGGGAGGGGTGGCGTTCTTATTCAGCATGGCTGCATTCACAAGCTTGTTGTTGAAGCATAAGTGTTTTGGCAGAAGCAGCTGGATTCTGCCTTTGCGGATAAATCCAGCTAAATGCTGGATACCCGTATCCTCATGTCCACCAGTTTTCACATCCTCGCCGTGGCAACCAGACTGATTGCCTCATTGATGCAGCGGCACGTATAGGTCGCATGTGCTGTCCAGGAAACGGGGACACCTGGGCAGGAAACGATTTGCGTCTTTGTGGAGCTGATCTACGGCCCTGGTGAGAAGTTCGTGCCGGCCCACCGATGTCAGATGGATTGACTCAAGATGTGGGAGCACAAAACTCAGAATAAAAATATTATGCATAAACCCCCATGAAGTCAAGCATCCAGATACTTAGTCCTTGTTGAACTTCCAGAAAACTCCAAAGATGCAGAAACACTGAGTTGCTTTAAATCACATTAGTACTAAGTGGAACGTTGATCCACATATGTGATGCCTCCTATCTTGATAATTTTGATGATGTCATTTGAAAGAGTGTAATGTAAATTGCTTGTTTCATAATTGGTTACTATGTTGTGTTTTTAAGACGTTAAGGACTTTAAACGCCATTGTTACTGTCTAGAACAGTCAAATAAACTTGACTTGTCTTGTCCAGCATCCACAGCCCCTTTTGGGGGAATGACGACGTCATGATTTGAATATTAGTCTGTGCAACTTCAATATTATAATGAGAAACTGTTATAAAGGTTGTCTTTTTCAATAAAAGCCTATTTTCTTGTTCAGTAATATTTGCAAATCAGTTACTAGTAGCTCAGTCACATTGTTGTTTTACATTTACATTTGAAAACCAAAACCAAACAGAACATGAGATTATTTTGAGCTTTCATTGGACCAAAAGCCCACAGGTTGCGCAGACTCCCACTCAAACTGTTGGATCTACTTTCTTTTGGGGGAAATAAGTAATATTTGGTTAAATGTACCATATAAAGTTGATAAAAGCTTCTCAAAAGCTTAATGTTAACTGCTGTCATTACGACCAGTGAAGCCGGTTTCCACATTGACTGGATGGGTTCATGCTATGGAATAAACCCTGAGTCCAAATCAATGACATCAGTTCTCAAAAGACAAAAAAAAAAAATATATTCACAGGAACTGAAAGCAATACACACAAAGTCATTAATGAAAGAGATCTGGAAAGGTTAAAGCTCAGAGAGTGGCATAAGTACACAACCCGCGGGTGGTCCTCACGGGAACCGCTGAATTTCCATCCCCACGTAATCCACCTCCTGACAATTCCCTTCTGTTTTCAATCTGTATGATAAAGAGCTCTGGGGTAAGCAGAGTGAATGAAGGATTCCATCCCGAGATAAGGGACCAAGTGGAAAGCAGCGGGGAAGAACAGCAGCTGCACTCCTCTAGCAGCCAGCTTGGAAGCTGAAGAAATTTTCAGCCTTGCAAATATTGATTTCTGTCTTTGCTGCACTTTCCATCAATGCTTTAAACTCACGCGCAATCCCAAGCCACCGCCAGCTCTTCACGGCCTCGTCTGGTGCCAAGCCAGCAGTGAATATGAGGTTCATTCACTCGGACCATGAACTTGTGGCAATTCACTGTATGTTTTTAGCCCTTAGATAAAGTTATTTTCTTTAACCAAACAATTATGAAATCAAGACGAGTGCTTGAGAGTGAGGTGTGGACAGTCGTTCTATTTACTGTAAATCAAATATCGTGTGAAACTTGTCCACTTTTTAGAATATTATTACAAGTTTGCCTCAAACTATCACAGAGGCAAGATGGCCGATGTCTGTCACCAATGCCTAATTCCAATTCGACACAGACTATGGGCATATACACTTTGGAATTAAGCTAACGATGCCTAATTTAGTTAATACACATATTTAATACCGACATAGCAACTCATAGTATAGCTATAGGTCCTGGGAACCTGTTCAGTTAGGCTGAAAATTTCACTCCTTCATTTAGTTCGGATCAACTTCAAACCTTTTACGTTGGAAAGTCGACAGCATCACTTGGTAACAAAACTTCTTCCCCATTAGCTAAAAAATGGGTTTCACCTTAATAACATCGCTTAAGTCTTGTCTCGTTCTCCAAAACCTAAGATGGCGTCCTGGATATATGGTGACACATCTACTTCTCAAACAATCAACTTTTCCTTAAAAACTGAAACTCAAAACTCAAGTGACTTAATTCAGGCTACCTTGTTCTTTTTTGATCATCTTAAAAACATGATTGTTTTTTTTTTTTTATGCTGTTTTGTGAGAAAAAAAATACTAATCACCCGACACTGGAACAGTGTGTGATTCTAGTATATTAGAGATGCATATCGTGTAACACTGTCAGCCTAGAGAACCACTGTCAATATTATGTATAATTAGTATTATTGATTTGCTCTTGGATGATGAAGAGACGGCGCACCTGTTAATTTATACCCCCGCCGCCCCCCTATAAAACCAGATGATACAACTTTTACTCAGTTATTCTGCTCCTGAGACATCTAGCTGTCACCAATTACCACACACAAGACACAGTGTAATACCGGAGCTGTCAAACGCTCATTGAAAAGCCAGCACACAGTTTAAATTGTCTTACACTAAAATAGGCATTTATTCCTCAGATTTCAGCTCAGATATTCATGATTCCTACCAGTTTTCAGAGCTTATTCTGTCTCTCGGGTGAACAAGCAGCTACTCCTCCGGGGGATATTGGACCCATTTCTGTTCACGTTTGAAACCGGGACTTTTGATGCAGTTCAAGGCACGAAAACAGCACGTCTGTGCTGATTTACCCAAGAGTTTTTAAACACAGACGCATGTTGGTATTTTACTGTACACCCAGCAGAGGCTGTTACCACAGTTCAAAGAAGATAACAAGGACCCCGGACCCACAAGGGACCCTGACCAAGACTAAATGGGTAAAAATTATAGTACCTTCCCTTTCACACCAGTGCATTAGCAGAACATATAGCCTAGCTGAAATACTAGATTTTACAGGTTATAAAAGCCTAATGGCAAGGAAAAACTAACTCACTCGTTTTGAGCAACTGTATCCCCACTTAGCAAATCATGTAACTCTAAAATAAGAAATGGTTCGTGACCCAGCCCATTACAGAAACAAAACAAAGATATTTTAATAATTTTAACACAATACTGTCCTCATCAAGCCTGGACTTAAATTCGAAAAATAACACACACACACAAAAAACCCAGTTTGGCTCTTGTCAGCCATCTTGAATTTGGAGGAAATTTACGTGCAGTTACAATGACTGGCCACTGAATGAACCTCAATGGAGGGGGGCAGTAGAGAGCACTCTCTGCTCAATGAATGTCCACCATACGAACTGAAGCACTTCGAAGAAAAAGCCTTTTAAATAACTTTTCACAACAGTCACCACTGAGCCAGAGGGTGCGACTTTAAATTGTTACATAGCTTTTTGTTATGTACTCGGTTAATACAGAATGTTTTAGAGTGGTTCATAAAATATTAGTGTGAAGGATGAGGTGGAGTCAAATACCTTAGCTATAGCATTTGTTGATTCCCCAGTTAAATGCCTGTGTGAAAAGCCTTAATATTTTTAATTTGAAGATGTTTATCTGGATTTAAATTTTTTTAAAAAAAGGTTGCAGTTTAAATGAAGAGTAAACGAGGCCTCATATTAACGGTAGGATTTTTCAACATATTTCAAAGTGAGGTCACCCCGCTGCTATAAAAAATACATATATTTCAAAATATTTCACTCATATTTACCCACGGTGACAAGGTGTGTGTGAGTGTGTGTGGTTGGAATTGAACAGTTCACATATGGACAATCAGAAGAGTTGAAATACTTTGTAAAACTAAAATCCGTAGCACGCAAACTGTACAACCGTCACATGTCAGTGACTCAACCCGATTCTACTTACACATCAAGAGAGAAACGATCCAATTTCCTTTCCCAAAGTCTGATTAACTCGGCTTTGTCACATCTCCAGTTTCCTGCATTACTCACTCCTCCACGCACTGAATGAGACCGCACCATCTGGTACATGATGCTACCTCAGTGTCTGCACACAACAGAGATGTGCTCTTTGTCATCTATTGGAGCAGAAACTCTGTGGGTTTTGTAAATGCTGCCTGTCCGCCCAGATACAGGCCACCTTTTACAATCCCCTCCTCAACCCCCCAGCTGAAGAGCAACGTCTCTTGACTGGTGTTGATGCTGGCCCATATTTGCCGGCGCCGTCGCTTCAGCCTTTCATGTCAAATTCATTACACCTCTGAGGGCAGTTGTGCGTCACAACTTCTCAGGGGTGAGGCACTAAAGGAGGAGAGCTCTAAAAGTGCAACCCAAAGTGAGTTTTGCAATCACGTCATAAATGGCTCCCCCAGAAATGCTTAGAGAGGGGCTGCCGATGGAGTGTCTTGCAAAAAAAAAAAAAAAGAAATGTAGGGTTTCATTACCCATAGCAGAACCACACATTTTTATGCATCGAATAGAAAAAGACAGACATTTTTGTTTCTCTCATTGATGGAAGCTAAATTACTTTAGCAATAATGAGAGAGAGAGAATATATCAGGCATTTATTTATGAATGCAATAATTAATTACTGCATCCATCTTGGTGCTTATAATACCAAATAGTATAATTGTTTATTATGAAGGCAAAGTTGTAGAACGTCTTCCATCAATTTCTATGCATTATCTTCCCACAATATGCAGAAAAGCGCTCAGACAATCAACATTTCAACATTTCTCTTCGACTAGTCCACTTCCAGTCTGTTGTCATTGTTTTTGTGGCACGATAAGTAATGACATGCAGTTGTATGGTTGGTCACTAAATACTATAAGAATGAAAACTCTCGGTTGGAAATTGTAACTTCGTTGTCCACGGACATTGCTAGCT
Organism: Poecilia latipinna; assembly: GCF_001443285.1. Lineage (NCBI taxonomy): Eukaryota > Metazoa > Chordata > Actinopteri > Cyprinodontiformes > Poeciliidae > Poecilia > Poecilia latipinna. Next base: position 321,636 of record NW_015113115.1, on the reverse strand, counting down.
CTGTTACCGTTTCATAAAAGTAAAAGAGCGCCATTTACAAAACGCCCATAACCACGTGACCGCACGTCGACTGAAGTATGTTGGAGTCTTAATTAGCAACTGCTGGTAATATATGGACCTTTCATAACCTAATACCAGAACCATACTTAAGAAAATCAGCTGTACAGCTACTACTTGTAATATTTTATTGCAATCCTAAAAAAAACCAGTACAGAATCAGTTTTAGAATAAATGACTGTAACAGTTTGTAGCTTTTGGTGGGTTTTTGTACCAAGACCTTGACTAGAGATGCTGTCACTTCACATCTTTTTTATTTTTGTAGTTTTTAAAATTCCTCTTCTGTGTTACTCCACACTAACTCCTTATATTCAATTTAGGTGGAGAGAATGCTGAAAACATGGAATCTATTTGCATATAAAAAAAACAAGATGATTTTTTTTTTCTTCCCTCCACCAATTTAATATTCTCTCGCTGCTGTTCAAGCCTCACCAGTTTCGACTCATTTGCATAACAACAAGTGCCGCGTTTGTGCTTCTAGATTTCCAAGGTTCTTGAGAGCAATCGGAATAATTTGGAGTAATTTCCATTCTCAGTTTGGAAGTTTGCCTTATGTCTAGATATGACGGCACTTGAGCGTTATCGCCGTCTGAGAGAGGACACGATAAGCAGGCGAAACGACGGTTATTGTGAAACTGCGGTTTGTGTTACTGTGGATATTTTCTAAGATTTATTGTCAAAGTTGAGAGAAGGTGGGGGGAAAAGGGGCGTCAGCTGCTGAAATCTGAGTCGTTGATTTTGTTTCCTTTCAATTTAATTAAGCAGAAGCACATGTTTGCTTAACTGTATTTAAAAGAACAACAATCACGTTGTATTTTAGAAGATTTGGTAACATCTGTTAATTCAGATCCTCCTTTTACTCAACTGCTGGAATATTTTTTTTTCCTTCTTTTGCCTTCCCGTCTTCTTTTTTCCTCAGCTGTCATAAAAATAAGTTGAGGCAGATGCTTAAGACTATAAATGTTGCTAAACCTTCTGCAAACTAAGTGAAGAGTGAGGCAAACACTGTCTAATTCTCTGCACTACACATTGTGACGTTATAGGCATGGAAATCTTGTCCTTATTTACTTATTTCTGTGTGTAAATAAATCTGCGACCGGCGCAATCCGTGATCCTAGACCAAGAACACAAACTTTTAACCAAAGCAATCGAGGTCAAGACTGGGATTGAACCTCCAAATGGACGTGAACTCGGTGATCGTCTCGCCCGCTGTCGTTGCATTTGCTTAAAGTTGCTTCTCGGTGGATAAAATTCAGGAGACGGAAGAATTAAAATAAAACCATCCGGTGGTGATTATAAAGGACTGGAGTCTCGATTTTGCTGCTAATGAGGCGTTATTTACTGACGGTGGAGGGGGGCTGGGGGGGAGCACGTTTTAAATTTACACCTGAGATTTTTTTTCTTGTAAATGTTAAGGGTAGGTGTTAGGCAATAATGAAAATAGGAGGGAGTGTGTGAATGAACAAGTAAAGTCCTTTTTTTTTTGTCTCTGAAGATTTCAAGCCCTTTTCTGTGAATGTCTGCAGTCCTAAACAACGCCTTTGGGGAATGGATTAGGGGTACAGTTTGCCCAAAAACCATTGCAGTGAGGAGCCCTCAAAACCTTTTGTTAAGGTTTTTGTGGCGCTGGTGTCGTAATAAGCATATATATTCGACAGGAGATGGAAAAGAAGAAGTGAAGGAAGAAGGATAAGACGTACGGTCTGGGGACAGGGAATCAAACCCGGGACAGCTCCTTTGAGACGTCTGCTCCACTAAACTGCTCGGTGAGTTTGTGCACTTAAAACATGTAAAAAGACAAAAAAAATCAGATTTTCATCTTGTTTGACCCCAAAAAACGTACAACTGACAAACATTGACTGTTGGTCGAAGTGGAAATGTACAAAATCTGTTCTTCGGTTCCAATGAGAAGGGCTGATTTTAAGCCAGCGATGGGAAAGCTGTGGGAAAAAGATTTTTAATCCAGTTCAGAGGTCTTCACCTCCGTTGCTACGCCCTCTGGGTGTGACGGCTTGCGCCTCTTTGCTGCTTTCCGCCGCAAACCCTTTTCACATGGCTCCTTCCTTCACCCTGCGTACGTTTGATTTAATCCATGGCTGCATAATGATTGGAATCAATTCCAGCTGGGGCACTGAATCACCTGCAATTAAGCTATTGATTGACTCTTCTGATCTAGGTAATTGATTATATTGTCCATTAATTTCCTCCAAAATCTTGTGCGAAGCTGTGAGGTTCGGTGGCCGCTGCCATCCTGGAGCGAAAGCCATTCATCTGGCGGGATCCAGAGTGGAACATATTTAATGTGGGTGTAGGAATGTCACTCAAGTTATCGCTTGGCATTTACACAGATTAGCTCTTTAAAAATGTTCCTATGTGATTTCTAAGATGACTCGATGTAAAGGAAGCAGAAAACGGCCATCTGTTTCTGTGCCATCACAAGATCGCCGAAGGGTTCTCTGCTTTTTGCCTCGTAGAGCGCAAATCTGTTTTTCACACAGATATTAAAACAGGAAAGACGGGTGTTGCTGATGGTTACTGGAAAAAAAAAAAATAATCCCCAATCAATTTGACGTCTAATTAATTTAGCAGAGAGCAACTAAAACTAATCTTCACTCCTGAAGTTAAGTCGGTGTTTTAAGCCGTCTGAACAAGCAGAAACTCATCTTCAAGTTGTTTATTGTTCAATCAAGAGGCTATAAGGCTCATCAAATGAATCTTTGTCTATTAAATGCATAGAACTGTTTTTTTTTCTTGCTCACATTAATCACTCGTTGATTTAATTTCCTTTGGAAATTGATTTTTACTTTAGACTGTGTGCATGATTTCCATTTGCCATGCTTTCAATAAATCCATTAACTGTTTGGAGAAGCTTGTTGTTTAAAAGCTGGGAGTTTTTTTTTTTTTTACTAAAGTAGACCAGTAATAATGAGAGATCAGTTTCAAAAGAGACCAATCTGACGATCAGTGTAGATAAACGCCGTCTATTCAGAGACAACACAGTGAGCGTCGCCGTTAATGTGAAGAGCTGGTTGAGTTTGATGTGAGGTAATGATGCGAGAACCTCTTATTATTACGGAAAAATCAATTTTTTTGAGTTTTGCATTCCCTTGTCAAAAAACAGCTGGAGTGATGCCTTGATTCTTTGGCGCATGTTTGTTTAATCCTTTAATCTCCATGGCAACCATTCAGCTGTGGACAAAATTCCTCTTCGTAGCTCCAGTCCCCGAGTTTCTGAGTTTCCAAAATACAGAGCAGCCCTCCCCACTCAGCTCCTTCAGACTAGCCAGCAGCAATTAGCAAACACCTTGTGGAACTGAGCATCTGCTGAGCTCATTATAGGAGCTACTACAGTGAAACGCTGGTAAAAACGTTGTTAAAAGGGTTAATAGAGGAGCCATGTTGTGACAACTTCCTGAAGGCTGAGTTTCAGAAACAGCAAAAGGTTCTTAAAGAGACGGAGGCCCAATTTCAAGGCGTTGCATTATAAAATCAAATTTCTTTTAAATCATAATTGATATATATGTAGCATTTTTCTTTATTTAGAAAAAAAATTGTTTTGTGTTTCGGTTGTTTATGTTGCTTTTGAAGTACTTTGTACCATTAAATTATGAAGTCAAATTTCCGTTTAAGTCATATTTGTGCAGCATTTTTATAACTGAAGGTAGCATGCATACTTGATTATACTAGAAAATCATTCCATGGGGCTGGAAAATACATAACACTGGCCTTTTAACAAATGGGTTTAGAAACAGGAAGTGTTCCTTGTTATCACCTTGCTACTCCTGCTGCCCTGCCAGGGTGTTTGAAACGATGTTTGGCCACCGACAGGGAAGAAATCAGCAGTGAAAAATAGAAACCAAGCAGTTTAAAACACTGATGAGGAGGTTCACACACACAAAAGAAGACAGACGTGTTTTGTGCGAAACCTTGCGCAACTACATGACTCACTACCACTCTGCCGAATATTTCAAACACGATCGGTGAAAAAGCTCACGCACTTCGTCTGAACCTCCACAGGTAAATACAGATGAGGCTTGCGGCACGTTTTTGTTTCCAGAAACCCTCGGCACCTTTCTGACTTTATGCCTTTGTCTCCGTCGTGTGATTTCCAAAACCTTCCACCGCTTCGAACGCAGTTCAGATCTTGTTATGGAAATGCTGCCGCTCAGATACGCGCGCCGCCTCTGGTTTTCAACAAGACATTCCTTCGCAAAAACACCGCAGCTGAATAATTAAAGAGCACTATTTTGTGTTAATGCGTCTAATTATCATGTTGTCATGATGACATAAATAATTCATTTTGTTTTCCTTTATCAAAACAATCTACAATTCAAATCCACTCGTTCGCTTGTTTATTTATTTATTCGTTTTAATAGTTCACACTCCTCCATAGAAGTTTCTCCAGACTGAAAGGCTCTTAAACAACGACAGGAACCTGGTGCCCCTTTGCAGATTCATATATTCCTAGAAGTTTCATAAAAGCGCCCACCATGTTCATCTGATTGCTTCTTGGAACTCAGAAGAAAGAAGACGGAAAGAAAAAAAGGGGAAGATTATATTGAGGCTGTTACATAATGTAGTTTCCTTGTTCCCTCACTGACAGCAGGACTCGGAGCATATAAATGTTTAACGTGAGCCATGAAATAACCATTTTTCCTCGCTAATTAGGATGCCACTTCGGTGCCACTTTCCTCGTCTATTTGTCTCCCGTCTCTGCAAATTTCTCCCGAGCAATCTGGTCAGTCAGGATGACAGCAGAGAGGACGCCGAGATAAAAGCACCGTTAATTAGGTTAGAAAATAAAATCATTTGTAGCATTTAGTCCTCCTTGAAAATGCATCGCACACCGAGAAGCGAGAAACAGAGGCGAGAAATAAATGGCGCGTCACAAGATGAGGGGAACGAAGGAAGGAAAGAAAAGTAAGGAAAGAGAAGAGAAAAAAAGAACCTGCTGCCCAGGTCCATTTACGGGTCTGGGCCAAACGGTCCTCAAGATTTGGCCCTAGTGGTTTTTGCTGTGAGCAGTGATGCCCACTACACTGACTAACTGCATCTGGTAGAGGAGGGTGGATCGATCCAAAATATTGATAATATCGATACCAAGACTATATCAGTATCAGATCGCAACTGGTGCGATAAGATTGATACTTTAGTCTCAGATTAAATCTTGAAATTATATTTTACTTGTGCTTATGTCACTCCACTCTTTTGATTTTCTCTTTCTTAGAAAAAAAAACTCGATCTGTTTTGTGTTTCTGTTGTTTCCGTTCATCATGTTAACATGTTCTCAAATTATTTTGTACCCTTCTTATAAGCGTTACGTTACAAAGTCAAACTTCTAAGTCATATTTGATAATATGGAGCCTTTTTATAACAGCTGGTGGTAAAATGGTTTCTTCATTGTTCCATAAAAAGGCATCATGTCTCTGGAAAATATATAACACTGCCCCTTTAAGTAAGGGATGATAATGTGGGATGATGTTTCTCTTCCAAAGTTTCTGAGAATTTGGGAGGAATTTTGAAATGAGGTGCGAACACTTGTGCTCAAAGTTGTCCAGCTCTACCTAAATGCACCATGTAGAAGTCCAAATAAGATTATTTCTCTCAATGTAGAATTAAATATCCTGTTTGTGGACAGGATGTGCTGCCAGCTAGATGTAAATGTCTTGTTAGCGAAATGGGGGAACAAAACATGAAGACATTTATTCATTCTGAAGATTTTAATCAAGTATCTGTGTCAGATTTACATGAAACCGTTGATCATATTTTGTTTCGGAGCGTCCTTCATTTTATTCTCTGGATCACAACAATGTTTTTCAGTCAAATTGAAACCCGAACAGGGCGACGTTCTTCTTGTCATAATGGCTGTGAAACGGCGATCATAAACCGCTTAGAAAACAGGACACTGCAGCGGCTAAGAGGTTTCGCAGAGATATCGACGTGAGCATGACAGCGACGCGGCTTAATTCGAACAACGAGAGAGAGAGAGAGAGAGAGACACGCATTTTACTGACGTGGGCTGTCCGACATGTCAGGAGGGCGAAAAGGTCGGAACAGATTCCACATGAAAAGAGACCAAACGGTGAAGCTGTTTGTAAAGTTGCTGCTCAAACAACTCGGAGTCTTGGGTTAAAATGCATTTGCTTGAAAAACAACAACAAAAGGGAGAAGAACGGCATCCTGCTCCGTCTTGTGTTTTATGTCTAGGTGACAAAAGGGAGGAAAAGAAAAAGAAAAATTGGATGTCATAACAAATATGAAAGCTGAATGACTGTGAACATTTAATGATTCACTTTCTGCTTTGAAAGGCTGCTAATCCAGGGCAGTGTTGGTGCTTGTTGCTATGCTGCAGCGCCCCAATGCTCTCACATCCCCCGTTTCTCTTCGAATACTGTCGTGTTCGTGCTTCATTAATCTTTACTGCACCAGCAGCACTTTCATAAGGTCAGAGTTTGCGTGATATTTACATTCTCTCTGTTGGTTAAAAATATCCAAACAATACGGTTAACTGTTCAATTGGAGTGACGTCTATGTTATATTACAGCTGAGCCCACCTTCGGCCTCCACACATTCCCATCCACATCTTTGTATTGACTTCCATTCATTTGATCAAGTCAGGTTTATTTGCACATTCCAGTGACGAGGCTTGTAAAAACCTCATGCAATCATCAAATATGAGCTGTAAACATTACAGCTGGTCAAACGGCAACATCAAAGTCACAAAGCAAAGACACGTTAGATATGTTAATATCCCAGTTACTGCTAATCAAAGGCAACGCTACTTCAAAGTGTTTCTGTTATTAGTAGCTGCATTCATGGCTAACCCAGACATTTTCCCATTTCTAGTCTATTCCTAACCTTAAACTTAATTTAAACCTCTAAACCTCTGACCTCAAACGTATTAGGACCAGGCTTTGGTGAGGCCCATTGGTCTTCAGAAGGCTAGGAGGAAGTTAGCAATTGGATAGATAAACAAGTGCACACACATATTCGAGCCAACCAACGAAAATGTCCGCCGGATGTATCTAGTATGTCTGCCTGCTGTGCATATTGGACTCTAGTGTTCCATCATCATGAAAACCACAATGAACAACAACAAAAAACCAGATTTAACACATTCAGAGCAAAACAAATGCAAACTTCAGGTTTCCTTCGCATCTTGCAGCTGGAGCTACTTAGGTGGGAACTTCAGCCTGTGCTCTCACCTTCAGCTATTTCTGCCCCTCCAGCCCCCAAAGTCCCAATCCAAATCCCAGGCAGCATAATCTCATCCCCCCACTCTGATGTACTTCCATTTATCCCCAGCCTTGTGCCGCTGCCAGCTCAGTCCTGTGTCGGGGAGGAAGGAGAAAGAGGATTTCTTCTGCTTTTGCCTTGCCGGGGCACTTCACCGAGGTTGTAAGTCCGTATCGCCTCGGAGCGCTGCCGAGGCGGCTCAGTGTCACCCCCGCAGCACGTCGACACACAATGGCCGCCCGCCCGTTATCGCGCCACTTGCAGCCCGGCTTCACCTGAATGACTCGAGAGGCGGGAATAAATTCCTGCACGACGTCAGCAACTTGAACGTACGCGCAGTGTCTGCGTTTCAAAACCGGCAGCTGTCTTCAAAAAGAAGAGTGAGTTGCTTTTATGACTTTTTTTTTTCTTTAAATACCGTGGAATTCACACCTACTGGTGACCTTGGGAAAGGTGTGTAATAAAATTACAGTACCATCATCACCATACGCTTTTCTTTGTGGGAAAAAGTCACACAACAGAAACTATTGTGGGTCCCCCCCCCCAAAATTACACTTATTTGCAGAGTTTAGATTTATGGCCTGAGCTCGACCCAAACCTGCTTGGTGCAAACCTACACATGGCTCATCAGACACTAAGTTATAGTTCCTCAGCTGTCGCGTCCATCCAAGACTTAAACTCCACTGAAAACCTGTGGGGATGTAGAGAAGAGAGGAAAAAGATGGAAAAGTTGCACAACGGCAATGTTGAAAGTGTCTGCCTCTCTGTAGTCTCTAACTTTAGAAAATGTAAAATGTTACAGGAAAAGACGCTGTCTTTGCTGTCCTACTGGCAAAAGCAGCAGTTGCGTTTCTATTAACCGTGAAATTGCGAAAATAACTTTGCTCAATGGAAATGAACGTTTTGCGATTTAAAAAAGTTCTGCACTAGAATGAGATGGGTTTTTTCAGCCGTATGGAAACGCTTCTTTCACGTCAGACGAGTCACATGATCAACAGCCAGATGCTCCTAAAGGCGACAGGATGTAGTAGGAGGATTATGGTTTGTTTGTTTTTGTTTTTTTCAGAGAATGTGCAGATGGTTTCACCGGACGTCTCACAGCATCGCCCAGTTCACAAAAAGTTGCGTGTCCATTCAACGCGTTGAATCTCAACTAGTTTCCTCGAAACGCCGCAAACGTAGCCGCTCTGAAGCATAAACGGTTGGTCAAACAAACTTATTCCTGTGTGATTTTAAGTTCATTTTATTTAATGGAGTCGCTGCAATTTTAGATTTTTATTTTTTTTATTTTTTTCCCCCAACATTGGCAGAATATAGACAAAAATTTCCGCAAATTTGTGATAGAAACTCAGCCGCTGCCATTCTGTCTCAGATTTGGTCAAAATAAATTACTTCTTTACAACCCAGCACGCCTGTAAATCTGCTAAAATTTTTTCCCAGATTTTTACATTGTGAGATTATCACAATTAGAATCCAAAGATTGATTTAGTGCATCGCTTCTCACACGGGTGCCAATCACTGGCGCCGTATTTAAATAAGATTTTCTATAAATGCAGCGGCAGTAATTATGTGCTTTAGTTGCATTATGCCCTTTATTTAGCAGAGAAGATCCCCATGAAATCCCAACCTCTCGAAAGTCTTACGCAAGACAACATTGGAGTTTGTGTTTGTCGCCGTCGCTTCACGTAGCGACCAAAATAAAAGCGTCTCCAGAGCACATTTCCTCCACTTCAAGATTACGTAAAACAGAAGAAAAAAAAAAAAAAAGCAACAAGTTGCCTTCAGGGCAGACTGTAAGAGACCCATAAAGGTTTGTGAAAAGGCTTGCGTCTGAAAGCTGATGGTGTTTTGCAGCACGGCACATGAAAAGGAAAAGCAGTTTCACCCCCCACTGAGTAAAAACCCTTGGAACATTTGAAAAGGTTTCTATTCGTAGGTTCTGCTCTGCACCAGGGTTTCAGCCGTGCACGATAAGAGGCGGTAAACGTCAGTAACTATTTTACCTAATAATGTCTTTTTTTTTTGTGCAAAGAAAAGCTTTGAATGTTCTTTTTATCCGTCGCTGTGTAGAAGAACAGACTTTTTAATAGTTAAGTGTTAACTCTGTTTATTAGGAAAAAACCATGAACCAATTTTGTGTTGTGAAGATGAATTTTGTTGCTTTTAACATTTTGACTAAAATCACAAAGATGTTAAAACTTGAAAAAACTATTCCTATCTTTAAATGGGGAAAATGTATGCCTGCCACGTGTTTCAGATTTCTTTTAGGAAAATTTGAAAAACCGTCAGTCACCTCCATTTTACAGTTTCTTTTGTCACATCAAGCAGCTTCAACAAATACTGAATTTTGTGGTTCCTGCAGTTCAGTGTATGTCAATCCGATGGTTTTTCCAAGTAGTTTTCATTTTGGGAATTGTTTTGTGAAGTGTAGAACAGTGTGAAAACCTTTTAAATCACTCCTAATTTAATTGTACTTTCCTTTCAGCGAACCAGACTTTGCAATTCTCCGGGCTCTACGAAAGGTCAGTCAAAGTTTTCCATTTTTCATCCAGTCCTTGTACCTGACCATGGCAACGCAAAAGAGTAGTTATTGGGACAAAATGCCAAAGAAAAGGTGTCGGGTGTGCAATCTATTGACAGAACCGTGACATTAGGAATGGTAAAAAAAAAAAAAAAAAAAAAAAAAAAGAAAAAACAAAAAGAAAGGCCCTGTTCTGGGTTCTACAGAGGCTCAAAGCCAAAGTTTTTTATAGAAAAGCATATGAGGAGTCTCTCCTTTTTGGTGCAAAAGTACAATTTTTTTTTCCATCTGTCAGACTGTGTTACCTTTAATTTCTCCCTTAAACTCAACCAGTGATAAAGGAACAAGATTGTGTTTCTGTGATTTGTTAGGAACACGATTCCTAAAGCGTCTGTCAAAATCTCTTATTTCGCTACAAACACCGGCTTATTCAGAAACACTTTCCAAGTGGGCCCAAACATGGAGAAATTAAGTGCAATGTTCATGTCACTCACAATCAGACTGAGGTTTTTCTTTTCTTCTTTTGAAGGAAAGAAAAACTAAAGGCGAAGTGAGTTATATTGCTGGGACCATTTTTTTTTTTTAGTGTAGCAACGTTATGTTCATGGGCTTCAATTTTATTTTCATGCAGGTTAGCTTTCAATAACAGATGTCGTATCTCATCGGTTAGCTTAAACCACATGAGGTCCAGGAAACAAGACAGTAGAAAACAGACTAAACTGAATAAGAGCAAACTTGGACATTGATTTGATTCACAAAAATCCTATATCATGGGAACTGGACCTTACATATTCATCTTGATAAATCTTTTTCAAAGTTCCTAATTTGTCATTGTGACTAGTAAAGTCAAATGTTTCATGTCATCTCAGAAAATTAGTTTGTGGCGTCTCTCCGCGCGTTTCAACGTGCAAGCTGCGTCGCAAACAAAGTGTTGCGTCACTGTCGGGTCAGCGCCAGGTCTGGAAGTGTGAAAAGGTTCACGTCAGTGTGGCCATCCTTCTGTGGCAGCAGGTGGTGACACAGTGAAGTCATTTGAGCTTTCTGAAATAATTTATTTTTTTCTTTTTCCATTTTGTGAGGAGAGTTTAGAAGAGGGGTGGGCGATATGGACTTAAAGTTTTATCACGATATTTTGTGGTAGTTTTGTGATAACGATAAGAACAAATTATCGCTTCTTTTTTAGGTAACTGCATGGCTGACACAGCAATCATAGCCTGCATTTAATCATGTTTTCCAATGTATGTTAATTGTAATTTATCAAATCAAAATTCTTTCAAGAAATGTATCACAATGAATGATAAACGATACGATAAATACCCAGCCCTAGCACAGTCGGTGCTCTGTGTTGTCTTCTTGATATTTGTATGGATTATTCATGTTTCCACCCACATTTTGTCGATTTCATCCAATAAACCGGTTTGGTTTCTGCACAGAACTCCTCAATTGTGGCCATTTTTCCCGCTGAAAGTGACAACTGAGATGTAACTTGACATAAATTACATCACAGTCTCGATACGGGGGAGATGTCGCTAAACAGAATATAACCTGTGTGTGCAAGCTGTAAACCTCCAGATGGTTTTGAAAGGATTAGGCTGGCATTGATCCTTGGACCATGAAATAAGGAGCAGGCGGAAGTGGAGCATGAAAAACATGGAATGCAGCAGGTCGTCTTGCTATGCAAAGGCAACATCAAAGCAGACATCACTGTAAAAACTAACTGTTAATCTGAGGGAAAATCTGAAACCCATCACTGAAGGGGAAAAAAAAAAGAAAGAAAGCTACTGGCACTTTATACCTGCTGCCTTCAAAATAAACAATAATAAACGTTCTGGGCCACATGAGTCAGAACAGAAAAACAAATATAGAAGCTGAGTTGCCTTGTGTGTTTATAACAGTGATTGAAATTTTCTCTGTTACCCCCGATAGCCCAATTGGAGCAAAGAGCAAAAAATACCAAACTGTGCTCTCTCTTCATTTGCATTTTGTCCCCGTTCTCTGCCGCCGCAGACACACGTGCGTGTGCAGCTCACTAACCTGATGAATTTCTAATGTCAGGAAAATTGCGCCCAAAATATGCTTACAGGAATTTTAATGCCGTGTTTTGATGTCAAAGTGCACGTAATATGCGACATGCAGCCCCCTCCGACTGCACTTTGGTGTCTCTGTCAGAGGAATACATCAACATAAATCCATACCGCGGCCTCGTTAGCCGCGCACACCCGGCATTGTTTTGTTGCTCATTGTGGGTTTGTTCTCTGTATTATTAATTACCTCGGCTTAATAGGAGAGGATTTCTCATTTTAGACGGTCATTAGAAACATATTACTGCACCGCTGATGCAACGTGACTTATTCACTCCACAACAATTTCCTTTCTGTTTTGTTTTTGTTTTTTTTTTCTTTTCTTTTGCCTCAAAGGCTCGGAAATGAGCCTGGGAAAGAGAGGGGACGAGCCCGGGTTGTGCCGCAGAGAAAACACAAAAGATTTTTTGTCATAGCAGGAAAAGGCACGTCGAAGCTGCTACGTGCAGCCCGGGCTCCAACAAATGGGTTTCTGAGTTCTGGGTCTGCAGCCTTCAGCAGAGCACTAACATTATTTCATTAGTTGTTTGAAGCTGTCGAGTTTTTCCTTTACTTCGGCTCATGACTTGACATCGCTGACACAATGTACAAACTGTTCTACTGTTCTTATCCTGCAGTGATGGAGTGGAGAAGGCAGGAGGAAGAAGAGTGGCGTTGTGGTTGCTAATGCTAATGCTAGCGCGTGGTTCTTCCTTGAAGGATGAAGGACCAGTTCTGATTGTATGTGTCCAGATTTGCTTACTTGCAATACTTCAGTTTCAGAGTCAATCTTGAATTTTTAAAAAATGTTTGTGTTGCAGCTTACCTCAAGAAAGAGCTTGTATGCAAATTTTTTGCACTTTAGTAAAATATAAACACATTTTCTATCATCACTGTCATGTTAATATGTTATGAAAATACTTTGTAAGCATCTATAAACTGTTCAAATTTTGTCCTGCATCTGAACAAAATCATTCAAAGGAAAAGCTACAAAAACACCTAAAGGTAACAAATTTGTCAATATATCAAGCTTAAAAAGTATCGGTATTAGTATCAGTATTGTTGATATTGGCCCTGTATTTACTTGGTATTGGATCGATACCAAAAAAGACAATATCTCACAACTGTAGCAATCAAACTGATATTTTTATCTGTATATATATATTTTTTTTTTTCTTAAAGAGCATGGAGAATTTAGGAGAATGCCAAAAGTATCCGGGGTGATAAATAACCTCCAGGGTTTTAGCAGTGCTTGCTGTGTGTTTGGAGTAAACCCAGCTCTCTTTGTTAACTCTTGTTCCACTGAGACTAAACATCTGCTTTCCGTAGACATCGTCGTTCTGTGGCTTACGACAACATTGATAAAACTGGTTTATTATCAGAGTTAGCAAGCTGGATTAGTGGACTCTACGTTAGCAGTCTGTGATGAACACGTTTCAAATATGAGATATCTGCACCAAACCAAATGTACTCTGATTCATTCTCCTTGACAAAACAAGAATGTGGATAATACACGTCATTGTTAACCAATGAAGGAACAGAGTAGTACAACAAAGTCAAAATAGCAGTTGGATCTTTGTTTTAAGTTGGAAAGCTGCATGGAAATGATCCTCCTTTTCGCTAGAGACCATTGGGGTAAAAGGTTTTGATGCATCGTGGACAGGTCCATCACAGAGCAAACACAGACACGAGGCCAGCTAGCATTAATGCACACACACGGACCAGGTCAGCCTGGAGTCTCCGGTTAACCTGACATGCATGTTTTTGAACCTGGAGATGAAATCGGAGCGCCCAGAAGAACGTATGCCGATCACAGAGGAAAAACTGTCCGGCTGCAGCCAGCGGGGGGGTCATACCAATATGCCACGATGTTTAGCAGCGAGGTCCATCTGCAGGACGCAGCACCGTCCAATTGTTGTCAGCAGATGAATTCACATTGTGAGGAAATTGAAAGCTATTATTTTGACCCCTGGAATACCAAACCACGACGAGCAATCGATGGCAGACTGCTGACGCTAGATCGGGAGAAACACACAAAGGCAAAAACGATTCGCAAAGCAAACATTTACATTAAATTGGCGGCTAATGAAACGATACTATTGTGATCTGTGTTTTCTGTGTATTTATTTTGAGGTTTTTCTGTATGTATTAGCCTGTTCCCCTGTGAGTCTCTGTCTTCCCTGTTGATTGTTCCCAGCTCTCGTTTCCTTGATTACCCTCCCAGTGTATTTGGTCCCACCTGTTGTCTTTGTCTCTTGTCGGATCCTCGTCGTGTGTAACCAGCCTATCGCCCTGTGCCGTCGTGCGTCCTGTGTTCCCCGTTGTTCTGTCCTGTTGACATTTAACATTAAATTCATCATCATCTTCATCACAACCTGGGTCTCTGCGTCTCTCCTCATCCACACATCATGACAAATACCTTATTTACAAATCTAGACAAACTGAACCTGTTTTAATTTAATCCCATTAATTGCTCTGTACTTAGCATTTCTTCATTCAGAATAACCAAAATAAACTGAATTGCCAGATGCTGTGTTGAACTGTTGAACTCTTTGGCTAATGAATACATCCATTGAATATAAGTGTAATAATGGCTCGTTGTTACAAAACATAATGTTTTAGTGCAAGTCTTTCAGTCCCAAGAGGCAAATTGTTGTGCCAGTCGGAGTCCTAAATTAAGCTTAATGGTGGATAGTGGTTGGTGTTCGCTAACTCAGTTATTTCAGGCCAAAATTCCTGCAAACTCTTCTGAGAAACTTACAGAAGGAAATACGATCCTTTTGACAAGCCATGCTGACTATAGGCAATGATACAACATAGGAAAATGAACATAAACTTCTGAATTTGAAGACAGTGGGGGATCATGTCTTGTTTGTTATTCTAGCATTTGTACTGGATTTAAATTCTGCTCATTTTTACAGGACATGGCGCCCCGTTTGAAAAAATACTCCAGAACCATCCTTTATGTAGCTGCATATTATTGTTAGAAAAATGGAGGAGTACATTTCTGCCTAAAAACTTAGAAAATCTGAGATTAATTTCAAATTATGCAGAAAAAACACTTGACAATTTCTACAAAAAAAAATTCAAGTTTTTTTTTTCTAGAAAATTTTTGTGATTAATCTCAGATCCAGAAGTTGAACATTTTTTACTTTTCAAACTCAGAATATTTCCAATAGTCAAAAATTTTGTTGACTTTGCTAAAATTTCCATTTTTTTTTCTAATCTAAAAATTCCTGAGATTTTTTACTTCTGGGGGTCCAGATATTTCACGTTTTTTCTAGAAATATTTTTTCTACAATTTTTCAGCTGAAACTTATTTCTCCTTTTTTTTATTCTACCAGCAATGACCCTAGTGCATGACTGTGTTTTAGAAAAATCTGTGATTAAATCTTCAAAGCAAACACATTTTTTTTATGCTCAAACCAACAAAGTTAAGTGTGAAAGCCACTTTCTTTCCACTTTAAACTGATTGGGACCAGCGAGTGTTTTCAGTCAGCCGTGACGGTCGGCGAGTAGGCGGAGACCTTCAGGACTGGTCAAGACACCGCGACGGTTCGCCGTCCTTTACGTCGATGTGAGGAAACTCTGCAGTTCATCCTTGGGGAGCAGATTTCTTTTCAAAAAACTTTGTTCTTTTTCGTCCTTGCGGTGTCGGGAGGAAGGAAAGGGATTGAGGCGAAGTTTATCTGATTCAACACACACTAAATAACTGCTGTGCCTCCCACTGTTCTGATGGAAACCTGCTGAATGGATCCGAATTTTAGATTATCTGTACATGGCAGCAAAAAGATAACAAAAAAAAAAGAAAAAAAAACGATGACGACTGAGTTTCTCGACTAAACGGACCATCTCTGCATTGTGTTGTGCCGACTGAATGGCCGGGTCCTGGGAAAGTGAAGATAAAAAGCGTCTGCTTTGAAGTACATACTTTCTGCTGCGGATAATGCGATGTAAATGTACTCTCCGCCGTGAATTGATTTGTCTCCAGAACTGAAAACTCCACATGGGCGTGAAATCAGAACGTGCAACTCCTGAACTAAGCCAAACTGTCAGTCAACTTCTGAGACGAGGGAGGGGTTCAGGTTTTCCCTTCGCTTTCCTCGGGGGGATTTTGTGGGGGGAGCCTCATGCGTACGACGTCTACATGCGCACTCATGAGTGAGCAGCTGTGGGCATAACGTCTTGTTCCATTGGTCCTCTTGCAGCTGAAGGGAGCACTTTTAAAAGCTACCCCACTCCCCCCCCCCCCCCCCCCTTCTTCTCCCTCCCCCCCCCCCCCACACAAAAAAGCCACCTTTTT
>NW_015113115.1:298875-302680 GCF_001443285.1 Poecilia latipinna | reverse complement strand
GGCCCCCTGCCGCGGAGGGGGCCCCTTTAAAAAACCCCCCCCCCCCCCCCCCCCCCCCCGCACTTCTGCTTCCTGCATCCCAACAACCGACTACAGACGCCTCATTTTACACGTCAGAGGAACCTGGGCCGATTCCAATCTGCGAGCCGCTCATGAGATATTAATAACTCACCTGTGTGGCTGTGTGCTTGTGTCCATGCGTGGGCGTGTGAGTGTGTTTGTGTGCTGCCAGAACGAGATAGAGAGAAAGAGAGGAGAGAGAGGGAGTGTTGTCTGAGGATGCTAAACACCCACAGCTCCCTCTAGCTTCCCCCGGTGTGAACAGCGTCCTGCTCCAGATGCAGTTTGCTGAACAGTGTGGGTTGTCTGGGCATTCAGCTCCAAGCGACTCGTTTGTCATGATTTGAAACAGGGATGGTGAGCCACACCGGAGCAGAGCGTCCGCTGATGGGCCAATTTGCTGAGCTGGTTTGTCGCATTTCTACCGAAATGAGATGGGGGGGAAAAAAAGAAAAAAAAAACCTAATAACACCGCAAATAACAAACATCAACAGTTTCCAGCTCTTAGCAATTCAAATTTTTATTCATAAGCCCCGGTCAGCATATCCGTCTCCGTCTCTTACCATTTC
This sequence comes from Poecilia latipinna, assembly GCF_001443285.1. Classification (NCBI taxonomy): domain Eukaryota; kingdom Metazoa; phylum Chordata; class Actinopteri; order Cyprinodontiformes; family Poeciliidae; genus Poecilia; species Poecilia latipinna. Next base: position 302,051 of record NW_015113115.1, on the reverse strand, counting down.
GCTTGATTGTGAAATGAGTCTTTAAGCTCTTTCTTGTATTATTTTGGGTTTTTTTGTTGCCGGTGAGAGAGCCGCTGGCCGTGCGGAAGAATGTGAAACATTGTGGGAGACGGGCTATCGCAGAGTCAATGCCAATGATGGGAGCAAACAATGAGCCAGAGCACGAGCCGCTACAGAGCTGCTGAGACGAGAGGAAGAGGAGAGAAGTTTAGACACAGGATTTTACCGACTGATTCACAGAGAGAGAGAGAGTCAGAGGGACCCAAAAGACCAACTAATAAACACAGAGGCAGGAGGAATTGGGCAAACATTTGCTCCTCAGTGACAAACATCAGCTCTTATGAGGTCAGTGAGCTAAACTCTTATTTACCGAGGCATGGCCGTGCTGCTTCGGTGCTTCCTGCTACTTTCTAAAAACCTGCTTGGTGATTTCTTTAACTTGCACTTTGGGCTCCTGCTGGTGGGGCGGCATGAACCCAACCAGCCTGTGGCTGGGTTGGTTGGGTTGAAGAAGACCCTAAAGATCGTTTTGACCACTACTTCAGTGAAAAATGTCCATTCTACTTTGATTAGACTTTAGTGAAGCCACCCGTCCAACTGTCCTGATCCTTGGACGGTTGTGAAAATGTCTTCCACAGGATGAAACCAGAAACGATTCAGTGGTATAATTATGTCAGCAATAATCTCATTTGTTAATGACTTTAGTCCACTTGAGAGGTTTTTCACTTAAAGAGGAAGCGTGTAACTTTTACAAAAATATATTGTCCATGTTTGTTAAAAATGTCACTATGTTGTGACAGTGGAATATAAGACAATCTGAGAAAATGAAGGTCCTCCAATGAGCTTCTGTTACCGTCTGAAGAAACGCTCCCAGTCGAAAACAATCAATCAGCCAGGAGGTGAGTCTTAGCGCTGTCAATCAAGCTCGTGTACGCGCTGCGGAGGAATAGCAACTTGCCGTTAACAGGAAAACTGTTACTTCACCGTGATCTGTGGCTAAGCTAACTAGCTTTAGCAATCATGGCATGCTACATGGTGAAGAAAAAGCTGAAAGAAAGCAAAGGGGGGCGGACGTGGGTATCGCGTACATGAGTGATTGACAGCTCTAGGACCCTCCACCTGGCTCTGATTGGTTGTTTCTGACTGAGTGGTGTGTTTCTGCAGTTAGCACTGGGATAAGGCAGTGGAGCATGTTGTTTTTTTTCACAGATTTTTTGTCTTCTACATTATGATAATTTTAAGAGAACATTAGCCAAGTTTACATACTGTAGCTATCAAATAATTACGTATTCTTGTTTAATTTATTTTGCCAACAGAAATTTCCAAAATGACCCAGATTACATTTTTACAAAACCTGGAAAGTTTTAGCTTGATAACATTCAGAAATACACAAGTTTAAATCGCCACTAAATAAACATTTTCACACTGTATTTTTATTGTTTCGATTTTACAGTTTTTCTTTTCGGTTGTTGCTTTTGTTATTCTAATTGTTTTTGTTTAGTGTTACTAGTTTTTTGCTCATAGATTCTTATATTTTACAGAAAGGTTGTTTTGTAAATGCATGCAGGGCTTGTTGTTTGAACTCGCAGCATGTAAACTTAATTCTTCCTTCCTTTATCTGTTGTTACTTAAAACCACACCTCACCAGTCAGGTATTCCTAAAACCATAATTGAGACTGAAAACTACTTAGCAATTATTTTTTTGATAATCAGGTGTTGCCCCGACTTGGTAATTTTAAGCTAAATTACTAATTTTGTTAATAATTGCCTTGGGCACTTATTAATTAGAGATATTCAAAGCAAAGCCAAGCCCATTGTTGCACAACAACTCTCTCTTCCCGTATCCATGGAGACTTTAATCTTTTAATTAAATATTTCGATTAAGGCGGGTGGATTTCATCAATACATTTGAATGCAAACTTTGTACAACACCGTGCTATTCAGCCAGGGCAGTTGGGCTCAAATGTGTTTGCACACTAAAATATATAACTAACGTCAGATATTTAAGGTTAAAGCTGCAGTATGTAGCTTTTTAAAAAACATATAACTTTTCCATGTTTGTTTCAGTTTAATATGAGGCAGATAATCTGTGAAAAGACTGAGCTTATCTACCTCATCCTGCTACTGCGGTGTGAGGAAACGCACGGCTCCCGGTCAAAAACAACCAATCAGAGCCAGGAGGAGGGTCTTAGCGCTGTCAATCATACTCATGTACTCTGAATGTCCTAAATGGTGGAGAAACAATTTACCATTCCAGGAAAACCAATCACTAATCTGTGGCCATGCTAGCTAGGTGGCGTAGCATTCATGGCAAGCTAAAAGTGATTGACAGCGCTAAGGCCCTCCTCCTGGCTCCGATTGGTTGTTTCCGAGTGATATATTTCTCCACCTAGTATTGAGAGAACTGGGAGAATGCAGTTTTTCCACAAATTATCTTTATTTTACTGTCCTGACATGTTAATAATTTCAACAAATATGTAAAAATAAAAGTTGAACAGTGGAGCTTCAACAAAAACATATGGAACTGGGAAAAGAGTGTGATGAGATTCTGGGTGATATTTAATCTACGTGCGACCTGTCAAAGATGGACGGACGGATGTTCAACCAATGAGAAAGCTTAGCTCAACATGTAGATTAAATTCCACCTTACATTTTTACCAGGACTGTTTTTGAGGCAGATTTTTACCAAATTCTTGTCTGATTTGACTCTTGTTTCTGTATTTGTAGCAAAGAGCGGGAAATAAAATCAACTCCTAAGCTTTTAAATTTAATTCCCAGACCATCAGTTGATCTTTTAACGTGAAGACAAAAAGCAAATAGTAACTTCAAAGCAACAGTGGTATTCTGCGACACACAGACGCCACTGCACTGTAATTTCTACGTCTAGCAACTCCTAAAACAGTACAGACTTTCAGCTGCTCCTCGCTGCAGAACCTCTTTCCCAGACCTACCTTGGGAACGATGGCACAAAACGGAGCGAATAAATGTATCAGTCAGCCACTAAGTCTGAACATGTACCAGGATATTTGGCACAACTGCGGTAAAATCAAGAGTAAACAAGTGGACAACCACAACGGCAGGTGCTACCAGGCAGGTGCGCCCCCGATCAGTGGTGGAGAAAGTACTCAAAAAATGTACTTAAGTAAAAGTACAAATACACAGTCAAAAATGTACTC
>NW_015113115.1:291584-294124 GCF_001443285.1 Poecilia latipinna | reverse complement strand
CCCGATACGATAAAGCTGCTAAATTTAAAAAAAATTTAAAAAGCAGGCCGATTCAGATTTCTGAGTCACAGCAAAAAGGGAAGAATCTTAGCGACTTTGAAAGAGCTCGCTGTCGGGGCGCAGATGGCAGCAGCTCAAGGCCACTCGACTGTTTAGTGTTGCAGTTTGAGCGGTGGTGGCAGCTGCAATTTTGATCTACGGGAAAGACAACACTGAAGCTTTGGTCAACAAAACGCATCTGATTAAAGTGCTGCATTAGTGTGATTATGTTAGAGTGGGGGGGGAAGCAACTGTGTTGGTAAGAATGGGTCTGCATTGCACAGAGGGGCTAATCGTAGCAGCTTTTGGTGGAGGAAGACATCATTACAGAGCGATTAGGGGGCACAAGTCAGGAGGAATTACTGAAAAACACCAATGCTGTCAGAGGAATCAACTTACATATCATATATATGTGATCAGAATCTGAATTTACAGTGATTGGACAAATGAAAAATGCAGAAATAGAATTATAAAACGCGAAGCAGCAATGGCCAACTTTCTCAGCAGAAGCGACATGACAAACTTTTAACGTGACGGTTGGCTTTATTCCCTCCACTGCGCTGAACCAAGAAGTTGCAGACTCACTACAGCAGACATGCACTGTTTTTTTTTATATCAGTGCAATTTGATAAGAAGTCCTTTACACTGTACATTTTACATGCATAAGAAAAATGCTTCAGTCACACATTTAATCAGCAGAGTTTTCTTTAATATTTGTCGATGAAGGGGTTTGAAGATCTGGGTCAGAGTTGGAACTCTGCTGAATCATCTGTAGAGGTAAAATGTAAATCAACACTGGCTACAAAGGTGACATATTTCTATTTTTTCCTATTTTCTGCTGCCTCTTTCCTTTGTCCTAATTGTAGCACCTGTATTTTTATTCTCCTCACATCTCTACTTCCTCTCTGTGACTAGGCCTGCTATTTCGGTGCCTGAGCTGTGGAGGTGATTGGTGTTTTCTTTGGTTATCTTTTTTTTTCCCCTCTGTAATGTTATTTCTGGAATCAATGCATTTTGTATGGAAGAAGTGTAAAATAACCCCTGAAAGGTGGTTTGTACTTCTTAATTAACTGAGGCAGCAACAAGAAACTCTAAGTTGGCGAAGGAGCGTCGTAACCGTAAATGCCTCGCTTCATATTTTTGCGCCCCGACACCAGACTTAGTCATTTAAGAAGAACCAAGCGATTGTTTATTAAATTCACTATTAAGCTAATGCAGAAAAATAACACATCATCGGCCATAAGCGTCCATATTGTTGTTGAAATTGAGCAGCACTTGTCCGACTCCTCGATTAATTTCTACTCTTACAGTGTAGGAGAATGTTAATCTCCTGCTGCCTGAAACACATGCAGTGATGAACCTCTGCTGTTCACAAGGATTAGGAGAGTCGCATGCTGTCCGCTAAAATCCAGGAATACTTGAGGCGCCTCTCTAAAAATACTTAAAACTATTTCAATCAATCAGACACCAAATTTACTTGTATATTCATTAATACGCACTTTAGAAGCCATCTTAGGCTCTACTGCTGAAGCTAACATGTGTAGTCTTACTTTTTCCTGCTCTGTCATCTGGCCAATCAGAGCCAAAGAAAAAACAATGGTGCTCCTGGATTGGCTGCTTTGAAAATGACAGCCTATAGTTTGTCAAGAAGCATTGTGCCTGGAGATTTCAGCTTCCTAAGCTGCAATTTTTCCTGAATGTTCTAGATATGTTCCACACAAAGAACAGGCGGATTTTCCGTGAATAATTTGAAATCATTTTCAACAAAAAAAATAAGTGAATACGTGAATCTGCCAATACTGAACATAAACAGGAGGGAGTCCAATGTATTTACTACTTGTTTCTACATTTACAGCCGATTCCTCACATAGAGCCTCCATTAAATCATCTCTTGCTGCTTTCATGTGAAGCTGTTTGTTGATATGCTAAGCTAACATGAGCATGTTCTCTCTGAGTTGAGATATGACTTGTTGATAATTAGGCTCGTTATTTCACTGTAGTTCCAGTTCTTTGTATCTGGTCAAAACTTTCAGAAAAAGTCTTATCCAGATACAATTTTGTCTAAAAACAGAAAAAGTTTATGAAGCAACTCTTTGGGGTTTCTCCATAACCCAAACCGAGCTGCTTTGAACATCATAAAATTGAATGAGGAGTGTTTCTGTAACCTTCTGCGCGCCTCTTCCTGGGTGCTGACGATGCCTGAATGTATGATTTATGAATTTACCACACAAAGGAGGTCACATAACACAAAGAGACTTTACCAAGAAAAAAAATTTTTAATGCGGAAAATTAAGTTTACTATGTCAAGGGAGTGTAGTAGTTGTAGAAGGAGCATCCCCACACAAGCACAAGTAAATCTGGATTGGAAGACGAGCTTTTCTGGGCCGAGCCCCTCCGACACCGTGACCTACGACAGGCCCGAGTTTGACTCCTCCTCCTCCTCCTCCTCCCTCCAACACGAATCATCAGATGCAGCGGCCATATGGACTTCATGTGTCTGG